>NC_142940.1:55997260-56024760 GCF_046866305.1 Octopus bimaculoides
CGGATGTTCCTATGTGACATTCCGAGGAATTTTGCTCAATTTTCTCCGAGCTTTTCCCTTTAACTTTAAGTAGGAAGAAGAGAGGTAAAAACCTGTATTATTTTTTGGTCGTAATATGAAGACATTGTAAAATGGATCGTGTCAATCTATTGTTATTTATATTTCCCATAAGTTAAAACGAGAATACAACTGCAAGTTCGAAGCAAACGTAATACGAAAGTACAACTGATAATGTGTTAGCTCTGCAGGTGTGAAACGAGAGAGTTACTCAATCACATGGGAGTCGAGCAAATCTATTTATTAACTGTTGGGGACAGTCAACACAAATAAAGACCCTTCAACAAAACCTTCTCCTTGGTAATTCATGAATCGAGGCCCCTATTTTTATTCTTTATTTATCTATTTTACTTCCAGCGTGTATGAATTACTCTAGTTTATCCTGGTGGTTCGGTGTTTGGGTGTGAAAGTTCGGCTCTCGCGTACAATGGCAGACGGCCTGAGCAGCTTGTTGGCCCGCATCCGCTGCTTGAATACATGTATCCAATGTCTCAGACAAACCCGTCCCTTGCCCGACAGCCTGTGTTATGTTCCCAGCCAGCTGGAGTACAGGTGTGTACGGTCAAGAATCGTTGACAATGACAAGAGTCCATTCTGTTCGGTGGACATATATACCAAACCAGACCTCAATAGTGACAAACTTCCTTTCTCGGAAGAACTTCTTCTTTCTCGTGTTGTCGCCTCTGGTCTCGAGTTTTGCAACTCTCAAGGAAGGTGGATTAAAGTTTTAAAGGTATTTATTAATTAGAATCTCTCTCCCCCACCCCTTCTCTTTCTTTATCTCGTATACGTATAATCCGCAAACTGAATAAGTGTGTGTACTTTGATAGGTTGATTCCAACGTTTCAGCTGGACCCGTCTTTCTCGGCCCTGCTCGAAGCATTAGAATCAATTTCTGCCAAGGCACATACACATTTGTTTTAGGAATTGCATTAACTATGTTTTTGTCGACCAAAACCATGTCTAGTTTCCTGGGACTCGAATCTTTTTCCTTTTTTTTTTTATATTTGATATACATATTTGTCATATATACGTTTACCATTTCAGTTTGTAAATAATCTTTTAACTCTTTTTACCAATCTGAAATCGAAATGTTTTTATTTCGAGGTAAGTATGTAAAATATTAAAAAAAACCCCATCAAACAGTCGCAGCTTGGATGTGAGTCTCGCGACAGCAGTTCGTGACCCACCACAGGTACTCTACTGTGTCTGGATACGATTTAATTCGTCGTACCCAGTAGTAAATCGATACGATGGGAGGTGCGATCAGCTCGCTATAATCCGGTACAGTTAGAAAATGTGTCCGTACAGTACATTGTGTGGTGTTGTAGTTGTATGAGTATGTGGAAGATAAGTGTGGCAGTCAAAGCATACGTGGGAGAATGGCAGTATGGGCATGTTGTGTGGTGTGGTAGAGTTGGGGTCTGATTTGTCGTGTGACAGTGTAGGCATGTGGTAGTGTAAATGCAACCGGCTGAATGGACATGGTGTGTGGATTCTTGGCATGTGGTATGGTAATGTAGTGTAGCAGTCTTGATATGTTGTGTGGTATGGTTGTTTAGTGTGGCATTCAGGGTGCAACTTGTGTGGTCATGTACAGTAGACTGGTAAGGTTTTATGGTTGTAGAAGTGTTGCAAATTGGGCATGTTTTCTTGATGGAGTAGTGTGTAATAAGATAGCCTGAGCATGTGGTGTTGTTGTCTATATATGGTGTAGTGATATAGTGTAGCAGTCTGGACATGTGGTAGTCCAGGTATGTCATGTGATTGGCATAGCAGGGTGGTATTTGGGTATGCTGTGTAATAATTTAATTGCAATGTAGCAATCTGGGAATTTAATGTGGTAGGGTGGTGTAAAGGCTTCAACATGTGTAATGTGATAGTCTGGTTATGTGATGTGGTGGTGTAGAGTGGCAGTTTCAACATGTGGTGTTGTGTATAGTTGGCATGTTGTATGATGTGGTCATGCAATGCAGGGTTTTTTTTAGTTCTAGAAATCACCTCAAAGAAGGACCATAGGCCACTTTTAGTATAAGTGAAAGAACTAATAAAAGATGGCAATAAAACACTTGATGAATGATTTAAATGAATATTAATATATGAATTGATAAAATTTTTTAAATGACAGAAACTGCCAACATTAGTTACCTGAACTTATTGAGATCGATATCATATTGTGCTGAAGACAAAGGTTATTCGTGAATTCAGATGTTCTAGCAAAAATCTTTGTGCATGCAGCTTCCAGTATGTCTGTGACATATCCTTCAAGCATAGACGCAGTTTGCTAAATTTGCCAAAGTGAATTCTGATGGGAAATTTCTAGATTGGTAGAATCAGGGAACAAAGCTCAAATGAAAGTAAAATTTTATAAATGTTAGAGTAACTGGATTGACAAAAAGAGCTCATTACCAACTAGACTCTCCATTTAGTTCTGCAAGTTATCAAGAATAGACAGTACTGCATTGTTGGTGGATCTAGCTCTTGTAGAGATCCAGTAGATCTTCAGTTACAAATGTTCCTGAACAATAGACTAAAGTCATCATGCAGGAAATTAGGAAACTCAGCTGAAATTAAATGTGAATGTAAGGTTTAATAATTTCTGCAAACGAAGAGACTCCTATTTCAATGGATATCAATCCAGTCCATTGAAAAATCCGGAATTTCTCAGTGGTAGTAGAAACATATTAGATCATTTTTGTGGAAGATCCCTGGGGTACACCTGCAAGGATTTTATCAATATCAGAGAACTAGCTTTTGATAGCAACTTTCTGACTACCCCACCTGACCATATTGCATTACACTGCACTAAACCACATCATATACAACACACTACACAATATCATAATTAACAATACTGCATCACATTGTATCACACTGCACCACATTTGTCCACATCGCATTACATCACGCTAGACCAATTCACATTGCTCCAAACTAGACCACATTACAGTACGCCACTGCAAACCACATCACTCCACCACAAAATAGACCACATTACATTACACTGCATTAAAGCACATAACACTAAACCACATTGCATTACCTTGCATTAGACTACATCACAATGCACCACAACGGAGCATATTACATTACACCATTCTGGGCCACATCACACTGTACCACACAAGACCACATCTCATCAGGCTGGACCTCATTGCCTTACACCACTCCAGGCCACTTCATATCACACCAGCCAGACCACATTACCTTGCACCACACTAGCCCACATCACATTGCACTGTAGTCGACCACGTCCCTCACCATATCACATACATTACATCTTGCTGCACTTCACACAATTCTACACTGCACCACATGACAAGACTCCACTCTACATCACGTAACATGTATTTCTATAAGTCCTCAAAAAATAACACCTACACAATATGAGGAAAGAAGTAGTTCATTACCACCACAATTAATCTTATTGCTCCTAAATACACCACATCAGTACACATACATACCTTACAAAAACTAACTACAACTCCTCCTCAGTTAACACTTCTCCAGGCATACGGCTACCACTACTACATGGCAAGTAATTATTCAGCTTTCTTCTAAAAATTTCCTTATCATTCTAACAACAGATTCACAAAATTAAAAAAAAAGACGAAACAAAACAAAACATTTGCACAAACATCAAAAGAGCTCAGAAACAATTTATACAG
This sequence comes from Octopus bimaculoides, assembly GCF_046866305.1. Classification (NCBI taxonomy): domain Eukaryota; kingdom Metazoa; phylum Mollusca; class Cephalopoda; order Octopoda; family Octopodidae; genus Octopus; species Octopus bimaculoides. The sequence continues at coordinate 56,000,986 of NC_142940.1, forward strand.
AAAAATAAATCCATATCACTAAACTCAACAGCATAACAATCACTAACATAGACACTGTCGTAGAGACATCCAGCAATACCACAATCCACTAACATAGATTGCTAAAGTAAACACCTCCAGTAACACCATAGTCACAATGTAGATGTTGCAATACTTTAATTCAATAATTTGTCAGTCACCAACATTTTCAATACAGTGCTTATATTCAACAATACTACAATCACCAGAATAGCTACTGCAGTATATAGATTTGACAAAATTACTGTCATCAATCCTCCTCCTCATCATTTAACGTCTACTTTCCATAGCAGCTGGCAAACCGGAGAGCCACACCAGGCTCCAATTGTCTCCTTTGGCATGGTTTCTACAGCTAGATGCCCGTCCTAATGCCAACCACTTTACATGGCACCAGTATGGCTGCTTTTTATGTGGCACCACTACAGACACGACACCAGCGCAAGGTGCGTATTTTATGACACTAGTGGAAATGCCGAGTTGCTTGGAAGAAAAAAACCCTCTCCACTGAGAGAGGGAACCGAGGGAAGTGGTTGTGAGCCAAGTGAGAATAGAAGGACAAAGATAGTTGCCTTACTATAGAAGGGAAACAATGTCACTACAGGACATGCACGCATTCAACATAATGTCACCAATGCAGTATTATACAGGGTGCAATGGCTAAATTGTCGCTATCTTATATTTTTAATTTCATGCATGCACATTGTTTCTTTTTGATTTTGTTGACTACAGGGGACAGTGCAATCTAAGGACTTGTACTGAGAGTGATAAAAATCAAACATCCAGTCAACATCATGGTGTTTGGAGTGATCACTAGTGATGGCGACGTTATGCCTCCATTCATCTTCCCACACAGCCTATGACTCAACATGGAGGCCTACATCAAGTACCCGGAGGAGATAATGCTGCCCTGAGTCAAGAGGGTGGTTGCTGGAAGTTCAACACTTCTGATTTTGGTTGGTTGGTTTGAACATGTTCAACACAAACTAGGTGTAGTTTTCATAAATTTCAATATTGATAGCTATTACTCAAGTATATATATTTTTTTTACTAAATAAGGCCTTAATGTTTGCAATGAAAATGTCTTCTTTAACACATAGGGATATTGATATTATTCTAGGTGCTAGACACTTAGTTATACAGTTTGATAAGAAATTATGGACCAGGAAAGACAGAACTAATAACTTTGATTCTACAGTGGGATCCAGCAGCTCTGTGCAAGTCACAGATCTCATCAGAATATGTTTATTGCACGCCTTACAGCATAATTTCCCTGATCTTAGGTAATTTGTACCAAGATGATGCATTGTTTATATTTCCTAACACTACTAAAGTGTATATTGAAAAGTCAAGGAAGAAATGAAAATTTTCTAGCAACTCTGGACTAGGAATTAAAGTAGAAAATAATTTTAGGATAATCGATTTCTTCAATGTCACCTTGGACCTTAACTATGGATTCTTCTATCCATACTACAAGATAACTGTTAATTTAATTATATAAATCACTACTCCAATTACCCTAGAAGTATAATTAGTTTTATAGTAAATGGGGTCTCCACTAAAATTTGTTATTTATCAGCTAATGAAAATATCTTTAGGCAGCATTCTCAGTCTTCTAATGAGGTGCTCAATATGGCTAGTTACAAGGAGAAAATTACATCTAAATCTAGAGAACCCCTTAACAGTAATGGAGTAAGCAACCATACTATTAGTTCTTCTAAATGTAATTCTGCTAACAACATTATCAAGAATATTATTAGTAATAATACCAGGAATATTAACAACAACAACAATAATAATAATAATTGTAATAATAGTAATAGTAACAGAAATGCTCATAATTATCTGATGATAACATGATGAATAGGACATAAGCTGAAGGTGCTTGCAGTACAAGCAACAGTAATAAAAGTAACAGTACTGATACTAATAAAACTGGTGATAGTTGTTATAATAATAATAATAATAATAATAATAATAATAATATCAACAACAATAATAATCCTTTTTACTACAGGCACAAGACCTGGAATTTTGAGGAAGGGGGCAAGTTGATTACATCGACCCCAAAATCCAACTGGTTTTTACTTTATCGACCCTGAAAGGGATGAAAGGCAGAGTCACCCTCAGCAGAATTTAAACTCAGAATGTAAAGGCAGATGCAGTGCTAGTAAGCATTTTTTCTGGCATGTTAATGTTTCTGCTGGCTTGCTGTCTTAATAATAATAATTATAGAAATACTAGTGATATTAATAGCATTGGTAATAATAATAGTGACAGAAATAACAACAATAATAATCATGAAAATAAAAGAGTATTTGTACCTGCCAAAGAAGTAGTTGACAGATATTACATAAAAGTGATATATTGTGGTATAACCCTTCATGATCTACAAATATTGTGACATAACCGGCTAGGAACTTTTTCAGTATTTTGGAAAAAACACTTCCCTCCATCTAGCAGATATAGTAGAATCTTTAACAAACACAAGATTAAGCTCTCTTTTTCTACCATACTTAATCTAGCCAATCACATTGGTGTTATTTATAAGAATTCTCCCAATAATAGTAATAGCATAAACCCTTACAGGGATGGAACCCAAACCCACTCTATCCATTTTGACTTCTACTGTACTTTCCAACACTCATTCAATATGAGGATACAACATTAATATTAGTGAATAAAAGTGGAGGAACTGATGATGAAGATAATCCTTTCTAATATTGGCACAAGGCCTGCAATTTTGCAGGACGGGTCTAGTCACATTGATCCTAGTGCTTAACTGGTACTTATTTCATCAACCCTGAAGTGTTTTGCCCAGTATGCTAATGATCCTGTCAGCTCACTACCATAATGATAATAATAATGAAAACAATATTAATAATGATAATAATTACAGTAATAATAATACAGATGCTGTTGATTGGGTTAACATTGATATTAACTATAGAAATAGTGTAAGAAATATCCATCATAGGTGTAAGAATTTATGTAATAATATTAATTATATTAATTTTGGGGGAGGAGTAAGTTGATTACATCAGCCCCAGTGCTCAACTGGTACTTATTTTAGCAGCCCTGAAAGGATGGAAAGTCAAGTCAACCTCAGTGGCAGTTGAATTCAGAATGTAAAGGCGAACATATAATAATAATATCAGCTATAATAATAATACTAGACATATTGGTATTAATAATTGTGATAATGGTTATGGTAATAATTATAACTGTAGTAGTAGTAGTAATAATAATAATAATAATAATAATAATGAGCATAATCATTTTGGAGCACTGGGGAGACTAAATGATGCTTATACTTCCAGTATGAATTTTGGTAATGCAAGTGTTGATGGCATGACTAATGCGCATAATTCTTCTGATTATGACTGCATAATTGTATGAATTATGTAACCTTTCAATATTCTCATCCTGACATTAATTAAATTATGTAACTGTAAGAAGAGAATTTCTTGCTCTCTAGGAAATAAATGCCTAACCAAAAACTGTATATAAGTGTCGTATTAGAACTAGTCTGCATTCATTCACTTATGTGGGTTTCACTTCGTCCATTTTTAAAGTAAGATTATGTAGTCATCTTCATATACTTAGGAGGAGAGATACAGCAAGAACAACACTCTCCATGAAGGTCTAGGACTTAAATGACGAAAATGTCAACTTTTATCTGATGTGAAACATTGCTAGACGCACTAAACCAATTGTTAGTGGTAGATATGGTTGCAATTTCTGTTTAGAATTGTTGGAAATCTTAAAATATATGGTGAAATTATTAATGGATCAGGTGAAATAAAGATCAGATACCTACATTCTATCCATAGAACTTTCTTATGCTTTAAACCAATTCTATAAAGTCTTCCTTGAGTGTTGGATATGTATCTATTGGAAATATTAGTTCTGTTTTTTTTTTCTTTTCTGTTATTTTCTGGCCTCTCAGCTTGTGACTTCTTTGCAACTAAATAATTGATATCTGTAAATTTTAGTGCTGGTTCCATGTGACCCATACTGGTGTCACATATAGAGCACTCATACTGGTGTTGCATGAAAACCATCTGTGTTGGTGTCACATATTAAGCACTGTTGCTGGTGCCACATAAAAAGCATCCGGTACACTCTGTAAAGTGGTTGGTGTTAGGAAGGGACATCCAGCTGTAGAAACCATGCCAAAACAGACAGTTGGAGCCTAGTGTAGCTCTCTGACTTGCCATCTCCTCTCAAAATGTCCAACCCATGCCAGCATGGAAAGCAGACATTAAATGATGATGATATACTAACAAATTTGTAAATTTATATCTTTGACACTGCTTATTGAACCCCAGTGCTCAACTGGTACTTATTTTAGCAAACCTGAAAGGATGGAAAGCCAAGTCGACCACAGTGGCAGTTGAACTCAGAATGTATACCAACAGTATTCTCTCTATTTGGTTTATCCTATTTTGCTTCTGTTATTTCTTTCCTCTCCCTTTTCTCTGAGTTTTCACAGGAAACTTTCACAAATTTGTGGCTTTCCTTAAGTTTATTCTCCCTGAATTATAAATTAGCTGGACTTCCCTTAGTTCAAGTTGATACTCTATAAGCTCTGTAATAATTAATCAGAGCATTTTTATTAAGACTAATTAAGTGAACGAATAAGTAATGCTGGAATTTATTAGCCATGCCACTCCTTAATGTAGTTAACTTTAAAACAATATAACACTGTAAATGAGTTCTTTTTTTTTTTTTTTTGAGGAGAGTTGGCAGCTCTGTTCTTTGAACATGTTTTAATAATGTCAAATGTTGTACTTGGCACCTGCTATCCACTAGTATACAAACATGCTCTGCCACTACCAACCTTCATGAATGAGATTACTAAGTTTAATGACATCTATAACTGTTCTTTAATTCTCAACCTCATTCTGCTATCCACCACCTACATTGTTTGACAGTTTGTAGTCCCACCCAATTTACATTTCATAAATGTTGGTAATTCTGATTAGAAATTTTACTTGTTGGTGATCTGTTGATCAATCAGCATATCACTGCTTGCTTGTTTACTTGGTTAACCTGATGAGTTGAGAGTCACATAATATTGTGTAATCCTGTGGTATGGCATCCCTGACTATACTATGCTTACAATAAAATCTCTTAACAAAAACAATTGTAGCAGTACCACATAACCCATTCATCTGCTTTTACTATACATACATATATATATATATATATATATATATGTATATATGTATGTATGTATGTATTCAACCAACCCACTGTCACCAGTGTAGACACTTTAGTACATTTATTCAACTTGCAATCACTAACACTACAATATATACTGTTAACAAATACATCAGTTACCAACATTAGTGTATATACATTTACCAACATTGCAATCACCAATATAGACACACATTCAACAGCACACCACAGTCACCAGTATGGACACTGCACAGCACATATTCAGCAACACCACAATCACCAATGCAGCTTTACCTAATTCAACTGCCCAACAATCACCTACATCAACATTACTATACATATTTCTGCATCATTACAATCGCCAGCATAAAGACTGCAATATTTAGATTCAACAATATCTTAAACTGATGCTGGTGCCACGTAAAAAGCACTCTGTACACTTTGTAAAGTGGTTGGCATTAGGAAGAGCATCCAGTTGTAGAAACCATGTCAAAACAGACGATGGAATCTGGTGTGGCTCCTGACCTTGCCAGCTCTTGTTGCACCCATGCCCACATGGAAGATGATGCTAAATGATGATGATGACAAACACCAAGAGAATATAATAGTATATACATTCAACTCTACCAATCTTACCAACATACATATTTTAACACAGTATCCTCAGCAAAGTTACAACCTGCAATACATGCATCCATCTATGCTGCAATCACCAATATAGGTGCTTCAGTGCATGTGTTATAAAATTATTATTGTAATTTATGGTCAGAGAGCTTTATTGTGTAGTTTAGTTGAAGACAGAGATCAGCAGGATAAAATGATTTGATTGGCTACAGTTGTGTTCTATAATGGAAAACTTTCTTTGGCAGCACATAACCAGAAATTAGCATATAATGAACATGCTGGAAAAGTAGCTGCTTCAATTTTCTTGTTAAATTTTCAATTCGGTCGAAATAAATTGTGTCTTCGTTTTTCTACATTTCAAAATGAACATTTTCATTTTAAATGTTTTGCCTAACTTTTCCTCTATAATTTTTGTACATGCCTTTCTTAAACGCTATAACTCTGTTATATTTAAACTCAGAATATTATTTAAATGTTTAACTGTCCCATGACTTGTTTCCATATTGGTTATTTCCTCTTCATAGTTTATATTTTACCTCTTCGAAATCAGCTGCTACTAAATCATGTCATTTTCCTCCATTTGATGAAATATTTATAAATCAAGACACTAAACATGCACAAGTTTCAGTTGTGAAAAACAGTGGCAAGCAATGTCTATCTATCTACTTATAAACAATGAATTGCTAATATAGTCTTGATGCCTGTCCATCTTCTAATATTGAAAATTTCATTTGAATTTTGACTGAATTACTGAGATGAGGAATTATTATTATACACTTCCTTCCTTGTAAAATAGGTTAGTGGCCGGAAGGGCGTCCAGCTGTTAAACATTGTTTCAACAATACATATTTGTGTAACAATGCTGGCACGAAAAAAGAAATAGATGTTAAACAAACAAATGAACACACTGATGGATTCAGATTAGTTTCTTCACTTCATCATGATTGTTATGGTCACAGCATTTCAGCCATTGTACTTTCTAGTCTTCTTCAGTAGCCTTCTTGGTATCATAGGCCAAACCTTTATCAATTCCATGCTGATGGTAGATTGTTCTCATTCTGTTGTCATACTATGAATATTAATAGTTATTTCCTTATTCGCTTGCTTGTTCAGTTTCAACTAGAGAATATATTGCTTGGCTAACCCAGAGATTGAACTAATGCCCACTAACTAATCTACTAAACTTAACCCTTAATCTACTAAATTACTAATCTATCAAACTTAACCCTTGACACTTATATCTATTATACCATTGATTTATTATCTTCTCTACAAGCAGCAGTACTTGGTCTTCGGGTGAAATGCTTAACGGTATTTCGTCTGTCTTTACATTCTGAGTTCAAATACCACTGAGGTCAACTTTGCCTTTCATCCTTTCGGAGTCGATAAATTAAGTACCAGTTGCATACTGGGTTGATCTGATCGACTGCCCCCCCCCCCACCAAATGTCGGGCCTTGTGCCTAGAGAAGAAAAGATTATCATTATCATTACCTAAAGTAGTATTGGTTTCATATTTTAGCTCAAGGCCAGCAATTTCAGAAGAGAGGATAAGTTGATTATATCAACCCCAGTATTCAACTGGTACTTATTTTATTGAACCCAAAAGAATGAAGGGCAAAGTTGACTCTTTGCAGAATTTGAACTCAGTACATAACAACAGATGAAACGCTGCTGAACTTTTTGCCCAGCACGGAAATGATTCTGCCAGCTGACCACTTGACACCTGAAATAAATATTCGTTATTATATTACATTATTTTACTCTTTTATTTGTTTCAGTCATTTAATCCTAGAACTTATTCTTTGTAAGCCTGGTACTTATTCTACCGGTGTCTTTTGCCGAACCGCTAAGTCACAGGGGCATAAACACACCAGCATCGGTTGTCAAGCAATGGTGGAGGAACAAACACAGACACACGAACATACACACACACAAGAAAAAAAACACGTACACACATGTATGTGATGGGCTTCTTTCAGTTTCCATCTACCAAATCTACTTACAAGGCTTTGGTCAATCCAAGGCTATAGTAGAAGTCACTTGCCCAAGGTTCCATGCAGTGGGACTGAACCCAGAACCATATGATTTGTAAGCAAGCTACTTACCACACAGCTACAATCACCTAAAATTATTACCTAATATATGTGTGTATGTGTGTGTAATCACAGGAATTCATAATATTTTAGACAAATTGCTAAATTGCTTTGAAATGATTCTTATAATCTTTGGTTGGTTCAGGAATATGGATTCTATTAGAATGGTTACATCAAGCTGAAGTTCAGAATAATGTCACATATTCTATGATGTTCTCCACAGAAATCTGTGTCTTTGTGAAAAATTTCAGTTACCCAATGGGAAAACTGTAACCAAACAACTTGGAATATACGCACATATAGTTACCTTATATATTAAGATAATCACTAATCCAGTGTCTTATAGGAATAATAGGATAGTGAACATAATGAATGCTATGAAATCATTGTTATTTGTAATATATCTTAGCTAAAAACTGACAGCCAGCAGTTTGCAGTAAATACAGACATGTTTATACTTGTACTTCAAATACTGAAGTTGATCATTTACATTGAATGAAATGACTTTTGGCAATTGTTTTTTTTACCACAGCATACATTCAGCAACACCACAATCATAACATTTATATGACAGGACATACATTCAACAACTTAATCACCAATTTAGACTCTATAGTGTATACATTCACAACACCACACTCTCCTACATTATGTACATTCAATAGAACTACAACCACTAACATCATCATCATCATCGTTTAACGTCCGCCTTTCATGCTAGCATGGGTTGGACGATTTGACTGAGGACTGGCAAACCAGATGGCTACACCAGGCTCCAATCTGATTTGGCAGAGTTTCTACAGCTGGATGCCCTTCCTAATGTCAACCACTCTGACAGTGTAGTGGGTGCTTTTACGTGTCACCGGCACGAAGGCCAGTAAGGCGGTACTGGCAACGGCCATGCTCAAAATGGTGTATTTTACGTGTCACCTACACAGGAACCAGTCCAGCGGCACTGGCAACAATCTCGCTCGAATGTTTTTTTCATGTGCCACCGGCACAAGTGCCAGTAAGGCGACGCTGGTAATGATCACGCTTGGACGGTGCTCTTAGCGCTCCACTGGTACAGGTTCCAACACAATTTCAAATTCACTTCCCCAACAGGTCTTCGCAAACCGAGTTTAGTGTCCAGTGAAGGAGAGGTTGGCATGGGTACCAGTTGTTGAATTTGGTTCAATTTCGATTTCACTTGCCTCAGCAGGTTTTTGCAAATGGAGTTTAGTGTCCAATGAAGGAAAGGTACGCATAAGTGGGCTGGCTACACCCCTGGCAGAGGCCTCGGATTATGGTCTCACTTGGCTTGCCAGGTCTTCTCACGCACAGCAAATTTCCAAAGGTCTCGGTCACAAGTCCTTGCCTCGGTGAGGCCTAAAACATAGACACTAAATCACAAACATACAATTCCACAATAACTAATACGGCTGCTACAGGACATACATTTAACAACACTATATGCACTAATATAGATGTTACCACAGAACATATATTTAAGCCTTTAGCATTTAAACCAGCCTTATCTAGCCCAACTATTCTACCTGTCTTATGTTCAAACTAACCAGATTTGGCCTCTCACACCAACCCGACAATGTAATTCTAAAAATAAACCAACACACCATCGAAATCATGAAGCTATGAAATAATACATGATTATTTCCAGACAATTTGAAATCATAACTATTGCATTTGTCAGATTGATCTAAACACTCAAGGGTTAATGACAGCACAGTTATTTGCAGTTCAAATATTGAACAACACTTACCAGTCACCAGCAGTGTTGTGACAAGAAATATTTACTGAGAATCAAATTGTTTTATTTGGCACAAAAGATCAGCTCCAGAATTCAGTACATAGACTTGAGTGTGTGTCCACATTTATTGCACATGGCTGACTGTCAGCTTTCAACTAAAGTGTACCATAAGCGACCTACCTGCAACAGAAGTTATTATAATGATTTCATAGCACTTTAAAGATTGATTGGCACTTTCCAGATCCTTGATGAGTCATGAGGAAATTCAAGTCAACCATAATTTCATCTTCAATAACTGAATCAACATTGAACTGCTCTTGCTCACATGCTTGTTTTGCCTTGAACATGTCAGGATGGTGAATTGACCATGGCAGTCGATTCACCATCACCATTGTCATCATTTAACATCCATTTTCCATGCTGGCATGGGTTGGATGGTAGGGCAGGTGGCATGTCTTACTATGCCGGCATGCGTTTAGGTAAGACATGTTATAGCAAAAGGTGTTAACTATGGAAGCTTTAAACAGTTGAATAATATCCGAAAAATGACTCTTTTCAGACAATTATGGTCTCTGTTAGTGTAGGTTTTCATTCACATGCGTTAACTACAGCATTAGAGTGGTTTAGCTCTTATTTCTAGCAATGTAGGCGTTTCTTAAACCCTAGTCACATTTAGTGACAATCATAATTCTCGTTTTTGGTGAAACATTGCAAATTGCTGTTTATATTAATTATATATATATATATATAATTATATATATATATATAATTATATATATATATATATATATATATATATATATATATATATATCTATATATCTATATATATATATATATACACACACACACACATATATGTCACGTCACTCTTAGTTCTACTGGTGACATGTAACCCAGTAAAACTTGTTGCATAGTTAGGTAGTTGGTGACTAAATCGGCAAACCTACCTGGCCTGTTTGGTAAGGAGGGTGGTTTTTGTCAGAGACCCTGCAGGACAAAAAACAAAACCTGTCTGAGTGTGACTGAACTAAGTAGAGTCAATGGCCATCTAACAGCTGGGTGTATGAAACCCCTAGCCTTTGGTTAGACATCTCTGTTGGAGAAGGTAATTCTGAAATGACACCTTCCTTACGGTAAAGTCTGAGATCATGTTCTTGCTTGTTTCTGGACTACTTGGCTTTGCAGGTGAGAGTTTTAGCAGTGTTGTGCAAGCTGTTATTGACTTTAAATTTCAGCATGGTCATGGCTAACAGCTATTGTCTTTAATATCTGAGATGAAATGATTTGTCAGTGATGGTTATACTTGTTTATAAACTGACAGGTTCCATATATATATATCATCATCATCATCATCATCATCATTTAACGTCTTCTTTCCATGCTAGCATGGGTTGGACAATTTGACTGAGGACTGGTGAAACCGGATGGCAACACCAGGCTCCAATCTAAATTTGGCAGAGTTTCTACAGCTGGATGCCTTTCCTAACGCCAACCACTCAGAGAGTGTAGTAGGTGCTTTTATATATATGGGGGAGAATGTACGAAAAAAAAACAAAAAAACAACAACAACAGACGAGGACAGGTGGTGTAAACAACAAAAAGATGTATTAGTTTGACGCTCGGGAATACAGAAAGTCTTTAACGTTTCGAGCGACGCTCTTCAACAGAAAGAATACGGAGAAAACAAGGAGGAAAACACGGAGAAAAAAAATTGAATGGTGTTTGGTCAATGATCTATCATGGCTTTCCCTTTTGTGTATGAATTTTTTTTTTTCCTCGATTCAGCCACTAAAAACCACACAAAATATATAAATATACACATCTTGCATCTTTACCATAGCCATGGCTATTACCTCAGTCCATCACATTTGAGAAGTTGTAGGAAAATCAAAAAGTGTTAAAGGTTCAGGGTTTGACAAAACACAATTAAAACACCTGTGTTCTGACAGTATTATTTCACCTACCAATATCTTTTACTATTCATCATTCCTTATTCATTCATTGTGGAGGTGCAATAACCCAGTGGTTAGGGCAACGGACTCATGGTCATAGGATCGCGGTTTCGATTCCCAGACCGGGCGTTGTGAGTGTTTATTGAGCGAAAACACCTAAAGCTCCACGAGGCTCCGGCAGGGGGTGGTGGTGAACCTTGCTGTATTCTTTCACCACAACTCTCTCTCACTCTTACTTCCTGTTTCTGTTGTACCTGTAATTCAAAGGGCCAGCCGTGTCACACTCTGTGTCATGCTAAATCTCGCTGAGAACTACATTAAGGGTACAACAAAATGCAAATGTGCTTAGAGAAAAATTAAGCATAAGAGGCATCAGATGTGGTGTGCAGGAGAGAAGATTGCACAAGTGTGGTCATGTGATGCAGATGGATGAGAATTACTATATAAAGAAGTGCTGATTGCAAAATGTGGAAGGAACATGTAGAAGAGACAGACCTAGGAAGACATGGGATGAAGTGGTGAAACTGACTTCAAGATGTTGAACCTCTCAGAGGAGATGAATGGCATTATGCTCTGCTTGAGAAGACCTGTCCATTTCAGCAGATTCAAGCTCTGTTAAGCCTTCTTCCACAACTCATCTTCTATTTTTTCATTTCCCACTACATAAAACTGATATCCTCCACATCCAACTCATTCCTTATCTCTAGTCACCTGCCACACTATTTTCACTCCGTGCACTTCCTATTCTGTCTAATTCATGTTGTACCTGTACCTCAGATCTTCTTCTTTTTCTTCTTCTCTCTCTCCAGGTGGTCAAGCCATGTATTCACCTCTTCAGCAAGACACCTGTTCCTCTCCTTCTATCATAGTTTCTTATTCCTCCAGTCTGTACCCCACTCAGTTGTGAGGGTCTTATCTTCCAGGTGTTTGGCGACCTCACTGATGTTGGTGCCACAAAAAAGCACCCAGTACACTCTGTTAAGTGGTTGGCATTAGGAAGGGCATCCAGCTGTAGAAACTATGGCAGACATAGAACCTGGCAGAGACTTCTGGTTTGTCTGATCTTGTCAAACTATTCAACCTATCACAGAAAAAGGAATATTAAATGATGATGATGATATGCATAGAAACATAGACAGATACAATTGCACACACATTTCAGCAGGGACTTTGGCATATGACAGCAAGTTGATGACAAGCTCAGATTTTTTGTCCAGGGTTAGAATAGGCTGGTAGGTAATGTGGAACTTTTCTGTGACACAGAGGTTGCAAAACTCTGTTACTAAAAGTTGGAGCTATGTTTATAATTATCCAAGTATTGTTGATCAGTACCCAACGAAAATAAATCATTTTCTTTTCTTTTTGTTTGTATCTCTTCTTTTTCCAGGTCCAGCAATATGGTAATAAAACATTGTTAGACTTGCCCAGTGAAGGATGGATATTGTTATGTGGTAGAAACTGTATGAGTGAAGACTCATTGGTTATGGAATTAATCCAGCCTGAACCAAACAGTTTTGCCAATTTTGCCATTGCAGCTAAATTATCGAGGTGAGTACTTTCTATATCTTCTCTCTGTCACACCATTTTCTGTAGAACTGAGATAACTTAATAGACTGGGTTTTGGTTTATCTCTTTAGCATTTAATCCAGCCATATCCGGCTCAGATATTCCACCTTTTTATGTTTAAACTGACCAGATCTGGCTTCATCCTCCTACCCTACTATGTCATTGTAAAAATGAATTATCACATTATCAAAATATTGAAGGTATGCAATAATGCATAATTAAATTAAAAACAATGTTTGTAATTATGCATTGCATTTAACAGAGGAATCTGAATGCTAAAGAGTTATGAGCTGAGGGTTTTTTGATCAAATTCAATGTTGGTGTTTGGTTATGCATTCTTTTTTTATTTATTCAATGGTTTATTTTGAAGAGTGGAGGCGCAATGGCCCAGTGGTTAGGGCAGCGGACTCGCTGTTTCGATTCCCAGACCGGGTGTTGTGAGTGTTTATTGAGCGAAAACACCTAAAGCTCCACGAGGCTCCGGCAGGGGATGGTGGTGAACCCTGCTGTACTCTTCCACCACAACTTTCTCTCTTACTTCCTGTTTCTGTTGTGCCTGTAATTCAAAGGGTCAGCCTTGTCACACTGGCTAGTGTGACCACCAAACTGATTAGTGATTAGGTGGAAGGCTGGTTTCCTGTAGTTAACACAGCAGACCAACAATAAGGAAAATATGTTTATTAATAAATATAAATCAAAACTAAATATTATATAACAGCGTAACAGAATGACAAAGCACAATATATTTGATTCAACTAAACAACTAGAAGCAACGAGAATAATAAAAGAAAATCAAAAGTTAAGGTAATTTATTTTTTCTCAGATACAAAACCCTAATTTCAAACCACTGTGTAATTATATATTTTTTTGTACACCATTTGCTGATGTCACCCTAGGATTGACCAATTGGATTGGTTTTTTAGAGTCTGAGAAAAAATAAAAAAACAAATGGTGTTTTTATGCATTTAACCAACCAGGATATGAGAAAAACAAGTGATGTCTTAAGGAAGTCAGCCAATTGGAATGCTAAACTACTGATAAAAACAAGTGACCAGGACACATGATAAACAAATGATGTCCTAGGCAGTCAATCAACTGGACTACAGACAGACAAAAAGACAAACGATATTTTTTATTAAGTGACCAGTCAGGACTTGAACCTCTGCCTTAAAACCAACATATACACAGCTGTATCAGCTTGAAAAATAGCCCAAGTTCCACATTTGAATGAATAAAGCACACAACATAACAGAGCATGTAAAAAAAATTTTTGTTTTAAAATCTTCATCATGCCTATGATAACACAATTTATTATGAGACTTATTGAACTTTCAAATTTCTTTCATGAATTATTGGTATGAAATTTTTTGAACATTGGAAGTTTCATGATTCCTTATTGCTGTAAAATGATTAAATTTCTAAATTTTCTTCATATGATTTTGCTATGAAACCTGTTCAACATCTGATTTTTGAGCGTATTTTATCATAAGGACATTTTTTCTTGTGCCTCTTTCCTTTAAATTTTCATTTTATTTTTCCTTTTTTATCATTGAAATGGTATTTCAATAAATTTCAAAACTTTAAGAAAAAAATAAAGCTTCATTGTAAGACACAAGTACATTTTCAACTCCCAAACCAATTTCCACTCAGCTGACAAAAATGAGTAGCACCTGTATTTCAAAGGGGCCAGCTTTGTCACATTCTGTATCACACTGAATCTCTCTGAGAACTACATTAAGGGTATGTGTGTCTGTGGAGTGCTCAGCCACTTGCACGTTAATTTCCCGAGCAGGCTGTTCCGTTGATCGGATCAACTGGAACACCTGTCATCATAACCGATGGAGTGCCACTATACAATATTGATGATTTTAATGTGTATGAAGCAGATCTATCTGTTGGTATTGTTTATCGACCCCGAAAGGATGAAAGGCAAAGTCAACCTCATTGGAATTTGAACTCAGAACGTAAAGACAGACGAAATACCGCTAGGCATTTCGCCCGGCGTGCTAACGTTTCTGCCAGCTCGCCACTTTTATTATGAATATTGCATTTTGTTTGTCTCCTGGAAAATTGTTGCAGTTGTGAAAGTGGATTTGTGTAAATCTGAAGCCTGTGGTGTGTTGGCTAATAGTAGATGGTTGAGGGGATAAAGTATTAGGCTGCTTGTAGCTTGATGGTTCAAATCTGCTTCATTGTTGTTTCAGGATTGAACACTTATACTAAGTATGAGCGAATGAGAAAAATCTTTACATAGTCACTCAACATGTAAGAAATAGCAGCCAACTCTAACTCAAATTACAACCTACCTATCTTAGAAAAAAACACACTGAGGGAGAGATTTGATAGTATAGTCAGAGATAGCAATCTCTCTGAAGGTAAGAAAGAATGGCTTTCATCAGACAGTTCGCTCAATCATTGCAAGTTGTGGCTAAACAACAAAGACCGCACTTCAGTGAATAGTTACTGGCTTACTTGTTGCAAGTGTTATCTGACATGAACTGACATACTATTATTCAAGGGAAGGTTTCACCTTCATTGTTTTGCAGTGGAACTAGAGCTAGTCATACAGCTCAATAAAAAAAAATTAAAAAATGATCCTAATGGGAATTAGTGATACATTTACATTTGTCTATGTGACAAGGGAGGTAATCGCCTTGTCTAAGCAAATAGACGTGTTTCTGTTGGTTTGAATTTTTAGCAGAAGTAGAGTAAGAACAGACACAGAATGAATCAAATTTTCAAGTTACAATTATTTTCTCAACTACAGAAGGGGAAAGATTCTCAACTAAAAATAATAAATTTTTATGACTTATTCTCAGAAACAAGAGCAGTCCTCATGAATTAGTATTGGACACCAAGATTGATGATTGAAATGTTGGAAGAAGCTATGATTTCAACATAGTCATATTGTGTGTGTGTGTGTATATATGTATGTGTGCGTGTGTGTGTGTTGGCTTAGTCAGAAGAAAAGCAGTTCTCTTTTTGTTGGGGTCCAAGGTTGAGGTTCGGAAATAGAGAAAGAATTCACAATTCGATTCATGGGTTAATGCCATAGAAAACAGCATATCAAAACTGAATTATCTTGAGATCAGAAACACTGTTTCGAATATTCCCAATGGAATGGACTCTATGAAAGGCCAGGTAGTAATTAGCATTTGAACAGCATGATAAATTAAGTCTCCTTCCAGATTCCACTCATATGCTAGGGTCAAGTAGAGTTAATGATAAAAGACACTTCCCTGAAATGCTGCGCAATGGGCTTGAACCTGGAACCACATGGTCATGATGCACTTTTTTGTTATTTCACAAATGTTTGAGAAATGCAGTCAACTACATGACTACGTTACCAATCACTTGGCTACTTTATTTCACATATATGTGATATGTACACAGGCATCAAAACTTGGCTATATTTTGTCATACACACTACTTATAGGTGGTAAAAAGTTTGCCTCCTAACCACATGGTTTCAGGTTCAGTCCCACTGCATAGCACATTGGGTTACTGTCTTCTACTACAGCCCTGGGGTGTCTAAAGCCTTGTGATAAACAAAGACTGCATGGAAGCTTATTGTTTTTATGTGTGTGTGTGAGTGTTTGTGTCACTTTGTCTTCACATCACATGATTGTTGTAAATGAATATCATTCATTTTCAATATTCAGCAAAAACATGTCTAGCCTTAGGGAAATGTTACCTTCTTGGAAACCAGTAAGGGCTGGTGATAGAAAAGAGATCTGGCCATAGAAAATCTACCTCATTAAACAACATCCAACTTATGCAAGCATGGAAGAGTAGACATTGAAAAAAAACCCCCAAAAACTATTTGATTTACTCCTATTACTCTGGTTCTCTTCTATCACTCCCTTTCTTTCCCCCTACTACAATGCTTATGTGATTGGTAGTAATAGCAATGCCCAGTTCTACCAGTGTTGTAATAGAAAATGTCCGTTTTGCTTTTATACAGTATCATACTTCTTACACATACATCATTTTCGTTGCTTAGCAGAAGCAACAGTCTCTGAACTGTTTCTACCCTATTCTTATTCTGACTACAATAAATTATAAATTTACTTATGCCATTGGTCTCTTTATCTCACTCTTTTTTTTATATATACACAGGCTAATACACGACCCATGTTATATTCCCCATTCATGTTATAACCACATCTGGGGCAAAACTAGTCGGTATACAGCACTTACTTGGTATTACCTGTATCATTAGGGTCTGGTTGACTCCATTACCCTTCATAACCTTTATATATATATATATATATATATATATATATATATATATATATGTATATATATATAATATCTGTGTGAGTATGTTTATTCTTATTCAGTTGGCAGGAAGTGGTGGAACATGACTTTAGTGTCCGTCTCAAGAAGTTTGAGTCTGTTCCCCCTGATGAAGAAATGGTACAGAATCTGTCCAGGGTATTGCCAAACTGGACTCTGGAAAATGATGAAGCTCTCGTTCAACTGATGGCAAATTCTATGAATATAAATAGCCAGTTCTTGGGCAACCTCCGTCACTATGTCGACTCCGTGGATGTATCTTCGTCCTGTGTATCGGTAAGTTCTTCTTTATCAGTCTCTTGCTTCCCCTTTTCCCCATCTTTGGGTGATGGCTTTTACCATTTTCTTACCTGAAGACATAAGAAGTTCTTGTATATGTCTTCAGGCAGAAAAAAGCATTGATGCTCTGCACAGTCAAAGCAGACAGCTGGGGCCTGGTGTAGCACTCTGGCTTGCCAGTGCTTGTCAAACCGTCCAACCTATACCAGCATGGAAAACAGATATTGAATGATGATGATGATGATGGTGATGATGATGATGATGATGATGATGATGATTTGAATAATAAAAACAGTTTACCAAAAATTTGATAAAATCAACATTGAGTTTTTTCTTGAAAATATTCCTGTTTCATGCGAGCAATTGATATTGTGTTGTGACTCTTGTGTCCTTGGCTTGTTATTGATCATATCCATAAACATTTTACAGTCACTCAAATATTTTAAAAGTAAAATAGTTTGTTTCTGTGGCCCTTTGGAATTATACTGTAGCCTCAGGTTGTGAAGCAGTTTATAAGACAACATACGAAGTCTGTCCAAAAAGACACCAAAGTGCTTGTAACTGCAGTGGTGTGCATAGGTGACCTTGACCTTTAAGTCTACTAAAAGCCATATTATTTAACCTTGACTTTCACTCAAATAATAACTGCATCAGTTAATCATCAATTTTATATATGCTAGTGTGAACAGATGCTTAGTGCACTTGGTAATTTGTTGTAATAATGAAGGTTTGGAATAGTAACACATGTGTGAAATTCTATTTTACAGAGACCTTTCTAATGTTACAACAGGTCTAAGTGGAGGATTGTTTGAGCTGTACACAATGCCATGTGTGGTACCTGTGGTACCATATATTACATTCACATTGGGAAGAACATCCACCAAAGATGATCCCAAATCTAGACCTTCCACAATCGCAGGCATATACCATCCTTATCTATGAGAGGCACTGACTGGGTGATGCATTGTGTTCTTGAGCAATATACTTCATTTAGCATTGCTCCAGTTCACTCAGCTAGGAAAAGTGAGTAATCTTGTGATATACTGGCATCTCATCCAGGGGGCAATATATCCTCACAGAAACTGAGAGACTGACCCTATGGATTCATATGACTTTAAAAGGATCTTTATTATATATGTTAGTGTCCTACTGGATAACAACATATGCCATCACTAACTATAGGTGGCACTGGTCTAGTTGATAAAAACGTATACCATTGCTAATTATAAGTAGGCACCATCCAACATGATAACAACATACACTATCAATAACTATAAGAGGTACTAGCCTGAAGGATAACAGCATTTGCCATAGCTAATTATAAGAAGCCTTGGGCTATTCCAGCACTGGGTTAACCATTAAGTGAAATAAGCATGTACTTAGGGCATCAAGGAAAGGAGGGTACCCCAGAAATGGTAAATGGTTTATGGCATGAAAGAAATCTCTTTAAACTTGCTAAGATAATATTCAAAGTAATAACATTGATTGAAAATATGATTTCAAAGTGTTCATTGTGTCTAAGTGGGGATCTGATCAAATATTTTGCAACTAAATAAAACCAGAGAAAAGTATACAAAAATAAATATTATTTTCTATCTTACTGTTAGTATTGTTTTGTTTCGAAAAATAAAAGTTTATTTCCTGGTTTATTATTGTTTATATTTCAAATCACATATATATGGGGGCACCAAAACCTTTTAAGTGTGTAAGACTCCTATGGGTCTTTGTTTGGTCCTGCTCTATTCAAAATATCAGCCTATAGGAAAGCTGGCCTATTAGGTAACAACAGATAGTATTACAATAGCCATATATTTGTTTTAAAGTAGAGTTCCTTCTGTTTTGGCTTTGTGTGCATTATAATGTCTCTGTTTCAGGATGATGGTGGGCCGCTCAACCTCACTGACGACGACCCAGATACTTACTGGGAGAGTGAGGGCAGTCAAAACCAACACTGGATCAAGTTACACATGAAGAAAGGAACTGTGATTAAGTAAGTGATATTTTTCATTTTGTTTCAAATGAATTTTAAAAAAATTTTTGTCACAGTTTATGCTATTTGTGAGTGTGTGTGTGTGTGTGTGTGTGTGTGTGTGTGTGTGCATGCATGTATGTGAATGCTTATTCATTCACATTGTTTTGAATTAATCGTACATTACTTCTGATGAAGTGGTTGTTTAGTTTTAGAGTGACATTCTAGGTTAGGTGTGAGAGGCTGGATCTGGTCGATTTAAACATAAACCAGGTAGAATATTTAGGCTGGTTCTGGCTGGTTTAAATGTTAAAAGGTTAAACTAGGACTAATGGATTCATGCTAGAGTCAACAAGTTTCAACTAGAAACTCAAAAACATGACACAAAACCGTTATGGTTGATGGGGATGAAAAAACTAGGACTAGAAATTTAATGTGAATTCCATTAAGGAATCTGTGTGTGTGTGCAATTCTTTTAGAAATTGGTTCGTTTGAGAATATGGGTTTTCTAAATATGAAAGTTTAAAGAGATTTCAATATTGGTTTCAAATTTTGTTACAAGGCTAGCAATTTCACAGGAGGAGGCAAGTTGATTACATTGACCTCAGTACTCAACTGGTACTTATTTTATCGACCCTGAAAGAATGAAAGTCAAAGTTGACCTCAATGGAATTTGAACTCAGAACATAAAGACAAGCAAAATGTTGCTTAGCATTTCACCTAGCATGCTAGCGATTCTGCCAGCTTGTTGCCTTAAAGAGATTTTAATACTGAAATTGCAGTGAAGTGGGAGGGAGGGAGAGTATAAGTGGTAGAAAAATTGAGGTTGTCTCTGCGAAAGTTCAAGTGCATATTATAATCGAATCCATGGGAAAAGTAAGAGAGAAAATGAGAAAAGGAAATTTATAATTAGACATTGAGAGAAAATAAAGAAGAGGCATTTGATTGTAGACGGAAAGAATTCGGGTGAGGAAGCAAATCAGTGGCATAAGAGAAGACGTAGAAATCTTTTTAACCCACATTGTTGTATTAAAACCCTTTTGATACCAAATCTCCCTGAGACTGCCCTGGTTCGGTGATACAATCTTTTTGCTTTAAAATGTTCCAAATTAAAATCTTTCTCCAGATTAATAATTCTTTTTACTTTAGGCACAAGGCCTGAAATTTTAGGGAGGTGCTAGTATTGAATCAGTACTTATTTTATCAACTCCAAAAGGCTGAAAGGCAAAGTCGATCTTAGTAGAATTTGAACCCAGAACGTAAAGATAGATGAAATGCCACCAGTTTATTAATGACAAAATTATTTTAGTATATTTTACTAAATTCTTCATTAGTTTCAAAATTCAATGAAACAAATGCAGTATATATCAGCAGAAATATGGTAACAAAAGGGTTAAACCAATTTTGTTCTGTTGTAGCAGCCATTTTATAGCCTTTCACACTCCAACCTAAAATTATGTCCCCCCCCCTCCCTACCTATACTACTAACTAATCTTCTCACCCCAATTCTTTGTGTTAACAATCAAGCTTCTCTTTTATTTCTTTTACATATTCTTTTTATTTCAGTTTCTAATTAAAAATGTCTAATTTAAAATCTACTCTTTTGAGTTTTCTTTCATACTTTTTGTTTATTTATAATTATGATTTATCCTTGAACTTATACAGAGATGCTTCAGTTTTTCTACAACTGATATCCTTCACCTCGACACCCCACCACCACCACCACCACCTATTTATTTCAATTTAATATAAAATCTCCTTTTGTCTCCTACATATAAAAAACCCAACTCAGTCTTTGTTTTAAATTCCATTAATTGAAATGATACCTCATTCATTTGAAAAACCTGTGTCAAGTGAACCACATGGCAGTCTCTAACAAATCACATTCATTTAAGTTTAATATGAAATAATAATAATAATAATGATAATAATAATAATAATAATAATAATAATAATAATAATAATAAGCACTACTAGGCACCGTGCACATCTTACATAAAGCACTTTCAATATAGTGAAAATAAGAGCACCACAACAACCTACATTACATACCCAAGGTAAACATAGGTGTGCTTGGTAGTGCAGTAAAAACACATGATAAAAATAAGACTACTGACTAATGATGATAATAATAATAATAATAATGGTATTTAACTCTTAAGCATTCAGATTTCTCTGTCAAATGTAACAGTTATTTATTCACATTTCAAAATATTAATCATGTATTATCTTGTAGCTTTGAGGTTTCAAAGATGTGACTGTTTATTTTTAAAATGACATTGTAAAGTAGGTGTGAGAGACCAGATCTTGCTGGTTTGAACATAAAACTTGTAGACTATGTAGACCACATCTTGGGGGGTCCTTTAACTGTAAATAGCTTCCAGTTTATATATCTAGCCTTTTCAAATAATGTATGCATAATGTGTATATATATATATATTTTTTTATTTTACAGAGAATTATCATTAACCCTGTCTGGTGCTGACAACATCTATCTCCCATCAAAAGTGATAGTGTGTGGAGGGGATGAATTTAATATGAAAGATTTAAATGTAGTTACTTTAGAAAGGTGAGTCCCCCCCTGCTGCCACCACCACCACCACCACCACCACCATACACTAAACCAACTATTTCTTCCATTCAGCTTCTTGCCTTGCTCTTTCTTCTATTCATTTCATTAATGGATTTCTATTATTTACAGATGTTCTGCTTGTAACCCTTTGATTACTTGTAGTACGTGTGTGTGTATGTGTGTGTCTCTCTCTCCATATGTGTGTGTGTATGTGTGCTTGAGGATGGCGAGCTGGCAGAATCGTTAGCATGCCGGGCGAAATGCCTATCAGTATTTCATCTGCTGTTACGTTCTGAGTTCAAACTCCACCGAGGTCAACTTTGCCTTTCAGCCTTTCAGGGTTGATTAAATAAGTACCAGTTACACACTGGGGTCGATGTAATCGACTTAATCCCTTTGTCTGTCCTTGTTTGTCCTCTCTATGTTTAACCTCCTGTGGGCAATAAAGAAATATATATATACGTGTGTGTGTGTGTGTGTATAGATGTATATTTCACTTATGATTAAATAAGTTGCACTTCATAATTGAAGCTCTGATGAAACTGTAAGGGGTCACTCAGGCACTTAAGTATGAGACCACTGCATCTTATAGTGGAAACAGCTGAGAGCTAATAAACTTCATGAGATAATCATTTATTCCTTTGTCATCTCGTTTCTTACACACACACACACAGATATATGTGTGTGCATGTATATATATATATATATAATGTGAATGTTGAACAATGAGAATGAGTGTTCAACACTGTATTGGTGGATAAAATTTCTTTAGTTGTGTATCAAGGCTACCATTGGTTTCATGCTAAGAAAGATATCTTAACAATTTTTCAAGCCAATCACATGCAGTAATGGTGTTCCAAAATGGAGACGAATGCCATTCCTCCATATAGTTGGCTTGAAAAATTAAGATATTAAGATATTTTTCTTAATGTGAAACCATAAAGAAATATATATATTTGATGTCATAAGAACTAAGCAGCCTTATACTTTTTCTTTTCGAAAAGCTTTTTATCCCAATATTTACATACTGTGTCGTGTCAAATGTTGTGTTGTTACACAAACGTGACCTAAAAAGAATTTGCTCTACCAGACCTGAATGAAGTTGGCCTCTTACCCTTGGCTGTGTAAAAGACTATCACTGTCAACATTCCCACTACCTCCACCACCACCACCACCAACAAGAACAGCAATAACAACCATCACCATTACTATTTTCATTACCACCATCTCTACAATCACTTCCACCACCACTTTTCCATTATACAAGTACCGTCTTTATAAAAATACTTTTATGTTTTTCTCAAAACATACTTGTTATGTTATTGTTGTCATGTGTTGTTGTTGTTGTGAAGCCACTGTGTGATGTTGTGTGTTGTTTGTTGTTGTATCATAAAAGACCTGTTTATTGTTGTGTGATGTTGTGCTGTTACACACACACACACACACACACACACACACACACGTGTTTA
>NC_142940.1:56029760-56049760 GCF_046866305.1 Octopus bimaculoides
TACAAGCCTGCCAGATTTGGGATGCTCAGCTGGGGAGGGTTGTGAGGTATGAGCCTGTATGCAAGGGCAGCCATGATTTTACTTAGCTTGACATGCCTTTTCAAGCACAGCAAACTGCCAGGAGTCTTGATCTATTTTTCTCACTGATTCTCTATCTACCTGGACAGATTAGTCAACTCTCTCTCTTTCTCTCTCTATTTGTTGTCTCTCTAGTTCATCTTCCCGTTATGCAGATACAGTACTGATTTTCCAGGACCTTTGGTGCCAAAACCTTTCTAGTTAACTGATTTTTTTTCCAAAAACCAGGGATGGTCACCTTTGCCAACATACTCTAAATTAAACAAATGTTAGATCTGGTCTCTCACACCTACCTTACAATGTCATTCTAAAATAAACTATCACATCCTCAAAATCTCAAAGCTATGAGATAATGCATGATTAATTCAAACCAACGTGAATAAAAAAACTTATTTGACTGGATGCTTAAAGGTCAAACAAGTTGTCAATCTGTTACCTGTAACGTTATGGAGCAACTAGGTGAAGTGAGGCCATGTAGACTAAAGTATTCTAACAACAAAATACCAGCAGTATATTTGACTCCCTGGTCCATCGAACATCATACAATGTTTTATTACAAAAACTATTACACTCAGCCTGTCCACTTGACCACCCCATATCAAATAAACTCCAAATATATGTGCTAAACTAATGTCAGTATTTCTGTTGAATCATTGATCCAGGTACATGAAGACTCGAATGTCAACCGTGATGCATACATACCCAATCCTTCCTGTACATGGTTCGCTGAATATGAATGGATTGGTCAGCTGATGGGAGCTTGTTTCCGCAGTAAAGAAAATTTAGTAAGAAGTATTGTTCTCTTCCTATTTATTACTTTTTTTTTTAAAATTTAAACTTCATTCTTGTGGGGTTTTCCCTCTTTTCCTTCTTCCTTTGTTTTTATTTTTTTCTCCTTTGTTCATCAGAAAATATATTTGAGTCAATTTTTAGAACTTCTTTGGTAATCACATGACTTTCTTTTTTGTTTTTTTAACAGTAGCCAATTAGGGAGCTTTTGTGTAAGTTGTGTAATCTGTAATACAACAGCCAATAAAAACTAGCAGGACATGTTCTAGATCCTACATGAAGGACAAAACTTAAGGGGTAGTTACAGGCTTCTACATGTAGCTGTGGAAGTATGGAAAGTGGGGAGAAGAGAGAGAGAGACTGCTCTAAATAACTCTAAGAGAGGAACCAGCTGATGATGGTGACAATTATAGGATCACAAGGAATATGAAGTATATGAAAGCATGGAAATCAATTTGCATGTTGGTTGGCGTTAGGAAGGGCATCCAGCTGTAGAAACTCAGATTTAGCCTGGTGTAGCCATCTGGTTTCACCAGTCCTCTGTCAAATCGTCCAACCCATGCTAGCATGGAAAGCGGACGTTTAAACGACGACGATGACGACGGCATATGTTGGATGAATTTTCATGAACTGAGTAAGCACCAATTCTGGTGCTCTCCGATGAATGGCAATCATGTCTTGTGCATAGATTCCATTTAGCATGTTCACTTTTTTTAGTGAACCGTCCAAGCACTTATGAAATTATTTCATGTGTATTGTTGCTGTTGCATGGTTAGATCGTTGGCATCTAAACTGGCAACTTCACCAAGTTGGCTTGGTGAGGAGGGTTTTTTTGGGACACCCTGTGGGGGCCATCCAATAGTGTGTATATAGAAGGGTTAACTTCAGTGATGAAAAATCCCTGAGCCAGGGTTACGATGAAGTCATGGGGAGCAGCATGGCGGATGTGAAGTTGGACATTTTGATCTTCATTTGATGTATGATCTTCATTCGGCAAAATTACATGACACAATCTGGGGAGAAGAGCCTCTTTAGCCAATGGTCAGTCTAGTGCCAACCAATCCAATTACAAGGTTACTGTCAGTTGAGAGAACTGGCGATTCAACAACTCACTTTGTCAACTTGGAAACCTTATGGAGTTCTGGCACCTCACAGTGTCACTGATTGAAGTTGGATGATTAGTAGCAGTAGTAGTAGAGTCATTCTCTTATGCACCTGACTCATATGCTGGCATGGGTTGGACAGTTTGACAGGAGCTGGTCAAGCAGAAGACTGCACCAGGCCTCAGCGCCTGTTTTGGCATGGTTTCTTACAGCTGGTTCACTGCTGCATTTTCTAATATAACTATTGTGTTATTGCTACATGTTCTAATGTAATTGCTAATTCATTACCTCATGTACCGACATAACTGTTCATTGCTGTTTCTATTAATATAATTTTTAATGCATTGCTACATGTGCCAAGTTGGTTACTAATTCATTGCTGCTTGTAATCATCGTCATCGTCATCTTAATGTCCACTTTCCCATGCTGGCATGGTTCAGATGAAAACAAATTTTAGTTACCTTACAAAGGTATTTAATTATAATTTGAACTTTTGTTTTGATCTCTTCTGATTTTTATGCTTCAAAGTAGAGTACTTAGCCACTTGCACGTTAATTTCACAAGCAAGTTGTTTGATTGATTAGGAACACTTATTGTGATAACCGGTGGAGTGCCAGTTACGTTGTGTGGTGAAAGTAGCATAGCCAGATGATTCACAAGTTTGCTTCACTACCACAAGTTCCCTGGTTCTTCAGGAGTAAGGAATCTTTTACAAAAGCATTGGGTCGACCGATATCTTGAAAGTAAAAGTGAGTTGACAGACAGCACGTGGCAGCCCATTGAATGGATTGTCCAGGCTTGTTGCACATTCTCTCACTGATTCTGTCTGTGGGGTTCTCAGTCATACTGTTTATCATGCTAATTCAGTGAACAGTTACCTCAGTTGATTGATCAACTGAATATTTATTGTTAAAACCCAGAGGAGGGAAACTATTCACTATTGTGTGGTCACCTCAGATCAGACTGTGATGTGGGGCCTTGAGCCTGACCCTTGCTGTGGCCACTTTGTATCTGATTATGCTGTGGTGACTTCAAGTCTGACTATAGTGCATTAACTTCAAATGTAATAGTGATGTGCTGTCAATATAACCATTGTTGTGAAACATACCAGTAGATTGCTAACCTAACCATAACTATATATCTTTTCAGGTGCTGTCTTTAGCCCCGTTTGTATGGAAACAGCTGTCGGGTGAAAATCTCAGTTGGGCCCAAGACTTTGCTACGGTCGATGCTGCTGAGGTATGGTATTTGTTATTTTTGAAATCTAGTCTGTATTGTTCATAACCCCATCCACCTTCTTCGAGTTTCTTGTTAGTTTCTGCTTGTTTGTCAAACCTGCTAAAAATAACAGCCAGACTTTTCTAAAAATTTCAGTCTTAAAGAAGAAAAGACATATTGTGTATGTGTGTGTGTGTGAAGGCACATGGCTCAGTGGTTAGAGCATCGAGCTTACAATTGTGGGGTTGTGAGTTCAATTCCTGGACTGGGCTGCGTGTTGTGTTCTTGAGCAAGACACTTTATTTCACATTGTTCCAGTTCACTCAGCTGTAGAAATGAGTTGTGACATCACAGGTGCCAAGCTGTATTGGCCCCTTTGCCTTTCCCTTGAATAGTGTCCTCTGCTATAGCCTCAGACCGACCAAAGCTTTGTAATTGAATTTGCTAGGCGGGAGTTACCATCATGTGTGTAAGTGCCACCGACATGGGGAGCCAGTCAGGCAGCACTGGTAACGACCCACGCATGGATGGTGCTTAATGCGTGCCACCAGCACAGGAGCAACTCAGGCGGCACCGGGATCGGCCACAACTACAATTTCCATTTGATTTGATTTGATTTGATTTTTGAATAAAAATAAAATTCTGTTTAGTCTTCCTGTGTTTTGTTTTTTCTTAATTGTGTTGTTGTTCTACATTCTACTCCAGGTAAAATTACTGGAGACCTTAGTCAATTTAGATGAACATAAATTTCTACCTGAGAACCGGTTATGGAGTACAACGTTGAGTGATGGCACTGAAGTCCACTTACGTCTGGACGAAGATGGTAACCCGCGGCGACTTAAATATGATGAAAGAAGAGACTACTGTGCTGAGGTGAAGAAGATTCGGATGTCTGAAAGCTCAAAACAGGTATGGACATTACTCAGTAGGTCACTGGTCATAAGACACAGTGTTGTTCATTAACCATGTTCCTTGCATCCCTCTCCAGCTGAGTGTTCCTAATCTTGCAGGCTCATGGCTGTTGGTGTCATATAAAAAGCACCCATACCAGTGCCATGTAAAAGCACTCATGTCAGTGCTGCATGAAAGCACCCAGTGCACTCTGTAAAGTGGTTGACATTAGGAAGAGTATCCAGCTACAGAAACCATGCCAAAACAAACATGGATCCCAGGCAGCTATTCAGCTGGTCAGCTCCCATCATACCATCCAACCCATGCCAGTGTGGAAAATGGATGTTAATTGATGTTGATGATAATACCAACCTGCCCAAGACCACCCCTTGCTTCTGTGATACAAACTTCCTGTTTAAAAATGATATCCTTGTTGCCTTGTTTTGATTTTAATTACCTTATTTTGAAATTGTATGGATAATACCGTACTAAATTCTGGTGCCTAAATTAAGCACCCTATTCATCTGAACCTAAATTTTTGTGGTTGTGGGTTAAGTAGCTTTCACACACACACACACACACACACACACACACACACACACACACACACACACACACACACAAGATGGTGATGTCTGAGATTGTCGGTTAAGTTGTGTCTATTGCATTTTGCTGCAATATTTCAGGTCGCTGCCATTCGCAAAGGGTTGTTACAAGTGATTCCAGAAGATGTTCTTCGACTCACCACATGGCAGGAACTTGAGAAGCGGGTATGTGGCGAGGCTGAGATTACTGTGGAGGCTTTACAGAAAAGTGGTGAGTTCTATCTACTACCATGACGGTCTGGATCTATGGCAAGACTAATACGTATACCATATTTTCCTGCATACAAGTCAATGTAGTGTTTAGTGTAAAAATGTAGTGCAAATATTCAAACATTTCCACTATCTTTTCAAATTCTGTTGCATTTCACATGGAATTTTCCATCTTCCAAAATTGTCTTTGTGTATGAGCCAACCTACCTTTTTTTGAGGGGCTGAAAATTTGGTCTGCAAAATTCAATTTATATGCTGGAAAATATGGTAATGATAATGTGTCTGTATTGCTGTGGAGTGTTATGTAGATTGTGTGTGTGTACTTCTGATGATTATAATGTCAGATAAGTTACCATGATATATATATATACATATATATATATATATATACATATATATATATATATATCAGGGACGTGCCACCAAGGTAGGCAGTGCCTGCCTTGAATAAAATAAAATCGTTAGCAACATTTTCCTTTTATGGCAAAATATGCACCTAATTCAATAAAATTATGAAAGTTATTCTGATTACTATGCATAAAATGCAAAATATTTTATTTTTTGTGTGTTTTACTACATAAAAGTCACCAACTGCCTACCCTGAGTAATTACTGTTAGCACATGCCTAGGATATATATAGGTGCAGGCGTGTTTGTGTGGTAAGAAGCTTTTTTCTGCCACTGTTCTGATCTCATTCCAGCTTCTCCACCCTTTTCATCTCCTACCCTTATCAATGGTCCATCACTAAATGGTTTTAGGATGCCCTGCAGCTCTTTTCCCCTTGGGCTACCACTTTAGTGCCACCATACAATCGCTTTCTCGATCTTGTCTGAGGACATGTCTGATCCAATTCCAGTGTCTGTGTCTAAGATAAGTGTGTGTAGACATTTACATTTTGTCTGTAAATAAGGTGATGAGCTGGCAAAGTACCAGTTGAGTACTAGGGTCAATATAATCGACTTATCACCTCCTCTGAAATTGCTGGCTTTGTGCCAAAACTTGAAAACCCATTATGTTTGTAAATATAATTACTATATGCATATGTAGTCTCTTGTGGAGGCGCAATGGTCCAGGTGTTAGGGCAGCGGACTCATGCTCATAGGATCGCGGTTTCGATTCCCAGACCGGGCGTTGTGAGTGTTTATTGAGTGAAAACACCTAAAGCTCCACGAAGCTCCGGCAGGGGATGGTGGCGAACCCTGCTGTACTCTTTCACCACAACTTTCTCTCACTCTTACTTCCTGTTTCTGTTGTGCCTGTAATTCAAAGGGTCAGCCTTTTCACACTGTGTCACGCTGAATATCCCCGAGAACTATGTTAAGGGTACACATGTCTGTGGAGTGCTCAGCCACTTGCACATTAATTTCACAAGCAGGCTGTTCCGTTGATCGGATCAACTGGAACCCTCGTCGTCGTAACCGACGGAGTGCCAACTATGTAGTCTCTTATATCATGTCTAATGTAAATATCCTTTCTACATCTATACATGTGTGTAAATATTTTTCTTGGCCATCTGTCTGTACATATGTATGCATAAAATTTATTTAGGCATAGATGTGTCTGTCTGTGTGTCTATTTTATATTGTTGTCTGCTTCCAGTCCATCTTGTAGATTTGGAGCCTAATGACTTACAAGTGAAGCACTTCTGGGAAGCTGTTAAGAATTTTTCCAATGAAGACCGAAGTCGACTACTGCGTTTTGTTACTGGAAGACGGCGCCTCCCTGCTCCCATTTACCTTTCTTCTGCTAAACCGTAAGTGCACACACACACACACACACACACACATATATATATATGTACATATATGATGGGAATCTTGTAGTTTCCATCTCAGTAATTTCACTCACAAGTTATTGACCAGCCTGCAGCTTTAGTAGAAGGCACCAGCTGATAGTATCTCAGCAGCAGGCATGAACAACCAAGCGCCTGGTTTGAAAGTAAAATTTCTTAAGCGCATAACCTATCTACATATATCATCATCATCATCATCATCAAATGTCCATTTTCCATGCTGGCATGGGTTGGACAGTTTAACTGAAGCTGGCCAGGCTCCAATTGTCTGTTGTGGCATGGTTTCTATGGCTGGATGCCCTTTTTTTAATGCCAACCACTTTATGTACAGGGTACTTTTTATGTGATAACAGCACCAGTGCTTTACACGTGGACTGGCATGGGTGCTCTTCAAGGCAAAAACCTTACTTTTATATATATATAAAAGTAAGCACATGTGTAGAACAAGTTGGAAAAAATAATACTGAATATTAAAAGTAAAGTAAACCTTCTCTGACTGTTATTCAGTTTCATATAACCAGTCGTTAGACACTTGTGATAATGAGAGACCCCTTTGGTCGTGAATGACCATGGGATTGTGCCTAGAAAGTTCCCCTCTGAGGCACATGTCTGGGCAAGGTTGTTTATGGAAGACCACCAGTCGTCCATGCATACCAGCCTCCCCTTTCCATGCCACCAATGTTATCCAAGGGAAAGGTAAAGGGGCCGATACTGCTTGGCACCAGTGACATTGCAACTCATTTCTACAGCTGAGTGAACTAGAGCAAGAACACAACACAGGGCCCAGTCCAAGAATTGAACTCACTAGCTCATAATTGTATGCCTGATGCTCTAATCACTAAGCCATGAACCTTCACTTGTGATAATCCAGACTAATGTGTGTGTGACTGCACACACACACACACACACACACACACAGATCTGCAGCTTGAATCAATGCTGAGTAACAATATTTAAAAAACTTTTTGTATTTTATCATGTTTTATTTCTTTATTTTTTTTGTCTTTTAGTGAAGTGGACAACGTCCTTCCTGAGTCATCAACCTGTGGTAACATGTTATTTATGCCCAGATATTCAAGGTTTGTACACCTTTGCTCTCGCTTGTTCACCCTTTCTTCCTACTTGTTGTACACTCTACCCTTATAGTAAGTTGGTTTTGCCCTGTTAACCCTGCTTGTATAAATTATTTTATAGGGGCCCAGGTGGAGGGTAGTAGACAAAGAGGCCCAGGTGGAGGGTAGCAAAGGGGCCTAGGTGGAGGGTAGCAGACAAAGGTCCCAGGTGGAGGGTAGCAGACATTTCTTTGACTGAACATATAGAGTCAAGAGTGTGAGTGTGTGCGTGATTAAAATAATGGTGCTTTTAAGATTCCAATATTCATTTACTCTGTTCTACCATTTTTCTCTCACTACAGTGCCAAGATTGCCGAAGAGAAGCTTCAGTATGCTGCCTATAACTGTATTGCTATCGACACAGATGTCAGTCCTTGGGAAGATTAACTCACTTTGCTCTACACCACAGCCACCGCCTCCCTTTCTTTCCAGTGTGTGTGTGTGTGTGTGTTGGTGGAGTTGAGGCTTGCTTGCCTCCACATCACCACCTTCATGCACTGTTCACCCCCATTTTCACAGCTGCTTACTCAGATAATGGCCAGAGAGAACTGGATCTTTTCTTTGATATGTTTTATCATATATATATATATATATATATATATATATATATATATATGTATATGTATATATATATATATATGTATATGTATATATATATATATATGTATATGTATATATATTTATATATGTATATGTATATATATTTATATATGTATATGTATATATATTTATATATGTATATGTATATATATTTATATATGTATATATATATATTTATATTTGTACAGTAAATGTATATATGGCTACATACTAGATATATGTGTGTTTATATGGTGAATATGTATGCGTGTAAGATATGTAATGTGTTTATGTATGTATGTGTGTATGTAAATATATATATGTACATATGTATGTATGTCTATATATATATATATATATATATATATATATATATAGTTCATTGAAAACAAATTTTAAAAATGGTGATAAATGTGTAGTAAACCTATGATACAGTCTCAGTAAAGATATCTATAAATCTATATATGTGTTTCTTATGATTCAATGAACAGATCCATAACCAATTTCTCTATTAAATGCTGATCTTTTCTAAAGTTTTATATATTTCAACTGTATCGTTAAGCAATTGTATTTAGAAAATTAAGAGCAACTAATTTTGTTCTTTCATTGATTTTCTCCAGTTTTCCAAAGTTACTGTCTTGCAGTCAGGGACAGAACCATATAATCAGGCTGTAAGATAGCTAACAAATAACTTTCAGAGTGCTAGTGTATGTCAGGATTAATGTGACATAACTCAGTAAGCCAATGATTATAGGTTCAAAACCTTGTACTGGTTGTAGAATATGTAACTGCTTACTTTTAGGACACTTCTCAAAGTATTGCTATGTAGACCGATGGTCATAGGTAAAAATTGAAACCTTATTGCCTGGACATCTGACATCCATATCAGTTAGACAACCAATTTTCATATCAGAAAACATGTTTTTTGTTTTCTAATTCACATAACGATATCTTCTCAGTTACCTGAAGATTTTTTACCTGGAGTCTTCCACCAATATTCCTTGTGATTTTTCATTTAATCGCCAGGCTTAAAGCAATATTTCTAACAAAAGCATCAGCTACTCAAGACATTGGTAATTAGTTATAACTCTCTGTCTTATTAATTGCTGGTTCTCTGGTTTCGTTGTCTCTTTAGCTAAAATCTAACATATTTTTACCTGTTGTTTGTGATGTATTAAATCTTCCTCACCAACTTGATATATTCAATGCATAGTATCACAAGCTGCTGGTTAGAAAGAGATTTTCTCCTCTATTTTGCTGTCTCATGAGTGCTTTAGTGTTTATCTCTCTAACTGCTGTATCCACACTGTACATAAATATTAAGCTAGGCCTGGTCTGTAGTGTTACTGTTACACACACATACATACAAATATATTTATTTGGGTGTGTATGTGTGTATATATATATATATATACACACACACACAGGATGAGTCAAAAGTAGTGCCCAATTCCTGTTGTAGGGTTGTATGACTTTCCAATTGTGAGGTGCTTTTGACTCCCAACTCTTGTTTAACAGGTTGGGATATCAAAGAGTATCAACAACATGGTACACGATCCAGATTTAGTAACTTTCAAAACTGTCAGTAAATACCTGCAAAGCAACAAAGAAAGGCATGACTTCCCAGAAACTGGGCACTACTTTTGACTCACCATGTATGTGTGTGTGTATATATATATATATATATATATATATATATATGTGTGTATATATATTTGTATATATATATATATATATATATTTGTATATATATATATATATATATGTATATATTCGTATATATATGTATATATATATATTTATATATATTTGAATATATATGTATATATATTTATATATATATATATGTATATATATTTATATATATATGTATATATATTTATATATATATATATGTATATATATTTATTTATATATATGTATATATATTTATTTATATATATATATGTATGTATGTATATATATATATATATATATATATATATATGATGTGGGTGAGAGAGAGAGTGTGTGTGTGTATATATATATATATATATATATATATATATATCTATATATATGTTGAGAGAGGGGCAGTTTCGTATACTTGTATTTATGCACAGATGTGTATTTGTGCATGTAAGTATAAATTCATACTCACACATTGCTGTGTAGCAGTGTATTTATGCATTTTTTTCTTTCCAATTATGGCCCTACCATCAATTCTCTGTTGACAGCAAGCAAACTTACCTGAAACTCACACACAAACATGTATATAATATATATATATATATATATATATATATATATGCACACCTGCATACATATATTCCCGTTCATACATATGCATATATACACATACATACACAAAAACTGGCTGTGATTCCTATTCTCTCAACAAATTACTTTAGTTTCACCCCCTCCTAAACACCTCTCACCCCTACCTTTTTACCTCACTGCCTTTTATTCTTTCCATCTTAATTCCCCCTCCCCCTCTCACACACACTCAGCACTCACCAATCATCTACCATCACTCATTCCGTTGCAAATTTCCTTGCCCACATTTCCAGACTTGTACATGCATTCACCCCCCCCCTAAAGTAAATGGATGTTTGTCAGTTTGTTAACCTCGTGGACAAGTATTTCAGTTGTTCAATCAACCAGACTACCTATTTTTTTAATTATTGTGTAAGTGCTTGAGTATACCACAGACACTAGTATTCTTAGAGTAATAAGCTGTGTTGTTAAGATGTTCGCTTAGAAACCGTGTTGTCTCTGGCTCGATCTCATTGTACGGCACCTTAGGAAAGTGTCTTCTACTATAACCCTGGGTCGACAAATGCCTTGTGTGTAGATTTGGTATACAAAAACTTTATATATGTATATATATATATATATATATATATATATATATATATATACACATATGTTTTTGTAGTGCTGATGCCATCTAAAAAGCACCCAGTCTCTCTGTAAAGTGGCTGGTGTTAGGAAGGGCATCCAGCCATAGACATTATGCCAAATCAGAGAGTGGAGCCTGGTGTGGCTTCTAGCCTTGTCAGCTCCTGTCAAACCGTCCAACCCTTGCCAGCATGGAAAACAGACATTAAATGACAATGTTGATGATGATATGCATGTGCGTCTTTGTGTTTGTGTCTTGTCACTTGACAGCCAGTGTTGGTTTGTTCATCTCATGAAACAATAGTGAGATATCTGTACATCATTGGATTTAAGTGACAAAAGTTTGTACAACGTTTTTGTCACTCTTTCTGATCACCATAGGAGGTTCCAGTGACAAGCATTGCAAGAGGACTGGTGACAATTTCGACTGCAAGTTTTATGCGTTTCTCATAGAAGAGCTGCCTTTCCTACAGTTTCATAAAAAATAATAGGAGCTTTTTGTACTCTTGGGAAATCTATTTAATTCATAGATAGTACCCTAACAGATGCTACCATTCCAGGTGAGAATGGACCTGGGAATAATAGTAATTAAGGGCTGATTCCACCTTCCCCATAACTCCAGAATTTCTGAACTGGAATCTCACCACCAGATACTGTTTAACATCACACCCAGGACAGTGTGTGTGTGTATTCAGCCACTTAGTTATGGTATTACATAATATTCCACAGATACAGTGATCCTCAGACCGAATCATGACACAATGTGCAACAAGGCTGGCTATTTCAATTATAGCTGCAGTCCATCCACTGAGCTTCTGCACAGTTTCTGTTGACCCACTTTTACTCACAAGGTCTTGTGTGTTGACCCAAAGCTGTGGTGGGCTACACTTGCTTACAATGCGATGCAGTGGGATCAAATCTGGAGCCTTGTGATTGCAAAGCAAACTTCTTAACTCCTTAATCATGCTTGCATCAAGACTAACACGCAGGTATACACACCTACGCACATGCATGCGTACTTACACTAGCTTAGATGCATTCTCATGTTTATTTTCTACTGTACCCAATCAGTCCAATGTTGTGACAACATTTGGAATAATTATATTATTTCAATTATACCCTCATAAATTCTACTCCTCATAGAATTTATGCAGGTAGCAGGCTACTACCTGTAACCTTAGATATCCACAAACTTTCAAGTGCTCAAAATCTTCTGATAATCTTTCTTGTTCCTAAGAGGCAAACTTCCTGTAGAAGCTCTATTATTATTATTATTATTATTAATTATTAGTATTAATGATTATTATTATTATTATCATTATTATTATTAATATTATTATTATTATTATTATTATTATTATTATTATTATTATTACCTCCACCACCAAGGCGGTGAGCTGGCAGAATCGTTAGCATTCTGGATGAAATGCTTAGTGGCATTTCGTCCGTCACTATGTTCCGAGTTTGAATTCTACCGAGGTCGACTTTAGCTTTTATCCTTTCAGGGTCAATAAAATAAGTACCAGTTGAACACTGGGGTCGATGTAATCAACACATCCCCTCCCCCATAATTACTACCCTTGTGGCAAAATTTGAAACCGTTATTATTATTATTATTATTATTATTATTATTATTATAAATTATTTATTCTGACATTGTCTTATTATAAAGATGATGATCATGTTTATTATTATTATTATTATTATTATTATTATTGGTAGTGATGTTGGTGATTGTGATGATAGTTATAATGGTCAAGATGTTGGTGGTGGTGCTGATGGAAATTGTGATGATGATGATTATGGTGGTAATTGATCATGATGGTGGTGATGGTGGAAGTGCTTGTTGATGACAGTGATGATAACGGTGATGCTGGTGATGGTGTTGATGCTGTTTACTGACAGTGGTGATGATGATGATGATGATAATGATTATGGTGATTTCCTCTTACTAACTCTAACAAAAAAAAAATTTGTGAACAACAACAAAGCAAAAAAAAAAAAATTAAATTGAATAAAATTATTTTTTCTTTCCATTTTATTTGTCTTCAGTACATGTATCTATGTATGTATGTATGTATGAAATGTATATAAGTAAACTATTTATATATGTATGCATGTATTTATGTATATTAATATCTTTAAGTATATATGTGTGTACGTCGTCGTCGTCGTCGTTTAACGTCCGCTTTCCATGCTAGCATGGGTTGGACGATTTGACTGAGGACTGGTGAAACCAGATGGCTACACCAGGCTCCAATCAGATTTGGCAGAGAGTTGATTCCGCTTAATTGCATACCAGATAATTGCATAATTCAGTTAACTTCACAACTTTTCAAAACACCAAGTCGTTTCACATTAAAATCTATGTAAAATTAATTAGTTAATTGCAGATACAATTGACATCAATTTAGGAAAATTGCATAAGAATATTTTTTTTCTTTTTCTCTCATTTTGAGTAAAACATTAGTAAAAACTGTAACATTAAAAATGAAATATATACCTGATATAATATGTCTATAATGATTGCATGTGTGGATATATATATATATATATATGCATGTGTGTGTAAATATTGGTTTTAAATTTTGGCACATATGTATACATGTGTGTGTATGTTTGTATATATATATATAAATAAATATATATATATGTATGTATGTATGTGTGCATGTAAATATATTTGTGTATAAATATGTGTGTATATTTACATGCTTGTGTATAATGTATGTGTGTGTATGTATATACTATGTATATACATTTACATTTTGAAGCTATGTGTGTGTTAAGTGATACCAAGCAATATTGAAGGTCAAGAGTAAGACATAGTCACATGACTATTTACGCATAAATTTTCACAAACTGTTTAACCCTTTTATTATCGACCACTGTCAGACAACTCATCCTAAAGTATTCATATTTAAATCAAACTCTCATAATATGAACAATATTACGAGATTTTTACTTGGTCAAATCCAACATAACGCAGTAAACTCCCTTCTGCCCAGTACTTCACTGGAAACCTCAAGCAACCAAGAAAAATGTATTATTAATTAGAAGTCAAAAGAATTTGTGATAATTTGTGTTAATTAATTAATTGTCATTAAAAGAAAATTTCTACTGTATCATTGCTTCTTCTCAAAGTAGAGTACAGTATTTTGTTTTACTGTATCTACGGTACCTGTATTTTATTAGGTTAATAAAACTTCTTCATTAATTAAATCGCCCTTTATTTCTTCCTATTTCTCTCATTTCTATTATTTTTAGAATATTAATGATAACACTGATGTATATTTTGAGAGTTTTGATGAGGTCTGTAAAGTGCTATGCTAATATAAAAAGCGCGGGATCACATACCCAGAAAATTCAATTATATAGAAAACCTTCAGTCCTTGTGATGTTGGATAGGAGAAAGTTTCTAGTTTCCCCTTCTGATGCACAAATGTATAGACTTTGTGACCTGCCAACACGGAGCATCCAACGTAATGTTGACCGTGAGAGAGCACTTGCTCTGTGAGATTTAAACCAACCATTTGCAATGATTGACCCTGTGCCTTATTTATTGCCATTGCAAAGGAGAGCTTGAAAGGAAATTGAAGGCGCTTAAACTTGTAGATCGTATCAGAGAGAGGGAGGGACATTGGAGTTATAAGAACATCTTGACCAGCGGCCGGTCCATTCAAGATGGTTGCCTGCAGAACATGGGAGTATAAATTTTGATTATCATGCGGAACTTTCCAAGAAGTCCTCGAAACTTTCCAGGAAGTACCACCCTTGAAACTTTCCAGGAAGTAGTTCATCCTCGGAACTTTCCAGAAAATACCACCCTCGGTACATTCCAGGAAGTAGTCCATCCTTGGAACTTTCCAGGAAGTAGCTCATCCTCGGAACATTCAAGGAAACCCCAGGAAGTCCCATCCTCGGAACTTTTCCAGGAAGTCCTTGGAGCTTTCCAGGAAGTAATTCGTCCCCTCGGAACTTTCCAGGAAGTAATTTGAACTCCCTCGCATTCCAATCTATGCACCCGTCTCCACATGTGTGCCATTTTTCACGCGAATCCACCCAGCCATTTGGCGGTGAACCTCGAGACAAGAAAGAATGCAACGGTCGCCTATGTTCAATTTATATTATAGATATATCTATAATATATGTATGTATATATATATATATATATATTAATAATATGCATATAAATATATATATTAATATATACATATATATATATTAATAATATACATATAAATATATATATTAATAATATACATATAAATATATATATTAATATATACATATATATATATTAATATTTCTATATATATATATTAATAGAGTATATATATATATATATATATTAATATATATGTTTATATATATATATATATATATATGTTAATATACATGTATATATATTTATATATATATATATATATATATGTTAATATACATGTATATATATTAATATATATATATACCTTAATATATATATATATTTATACACACACACATATATATACATATTTATACATATATATGTGTGTGTGTGTGTATGTGTATAGTTTTACATGTATATATTTACACACACGCACATGCACACACATGTATGTATGTATAAATGTGTATATATATATATATATATATATGTGTGTGTGTGCATGTCTATGTATGTTTGTGTGTGTGTATATACATGTGTATGTATATGTACATATATACCCGGCATCCGGTGGCTGGCACATTCCTTTGTTGAAGTGCACCTGAACACTATACACAATAATTTCATTATCATTATTTTTATATATGAGACTATGAATGAACTAATCTAAAACAATGGACAGCAATGGGTGCCATGCAATTTTAAAAACATAATTCAAGGCTTTAAAAATTCTATGTTGAATGGTTGAGTACCCTCAAAAACATATTAGTCATGATGTTGTTATACACAAATATGATTAACCAAGCAGTTGTGTTCTTTATTTTCTTCAAAATTTTTAACTTTAAAATAAAACCTTCTCTTTTTTTTAACTTTCCATGCGAACTGCACCAATGTTAATTTTGTTTGATATTTCGTGTGTCACAATTTCAAAAAGATTATGAACCAATAACGTAGAATGTATGTTTGTTGAAGGGACAGCCGAAGCATTAATGTGAATGTAATTGAAATAAATATGTTGTCTGTTGTCATAGTAGATGTATGTGGGTAAAATGACAGGAATCGCTTTCTTGTGTGGGATGCGAGTAGAGAAAGAAAAAAGGAGATGTAGAGAAGCGAAGCAGAATAATGGGGGTTGACAGCGTAAAGTTTCTTTCGGAGCAAGGAAAGACATGAGAAGAAACAGTCAGAGTTGAACCGGGAAGATTCGGTTTCATAAAGATATATTGTTTCAAGGTAATATGGGGAGGAAAGAATTCATATTGCACCCATGTCGATCCAATGCCTGCAAGGAGAAAGGAAAATAAACATCTGATGGTTATAGGGGTGGATATATATGAGTGTGTGTGCGTGTGTGTTTGTGTGTGTGTGTGTGTGTGTGTGTATTATTAATAAAGAATATTTATATATGTATGTACATACACGTATATATACACACATACACACACACGCATATATACATTTGTACATACATATGTGTGCATGTGTGTATATACATGTATGTGTGTGTATATATATATATATATACATACACAGGTGGACATCCATTATACTAGAAGACCACCTATGGTCTTAATATTCAATTTTTCACCCTTATTATTAGAATTTATAACATATATATATATATATATACACCTACATTTATACATGCACCCACATATATGCATGCATGTTATATAAGTACTCATACATGAACATACATAGACAAACCTGTGCATATCTATGTATGTGTGAGTGTGTATACATACATACATACATACATACATACATACATATATATATATATGTATGCTTATATGCTTGTATATATTATATCGTCATCACATCACATAACCAACTAGGGAACTCCTGAGAGTCATGTGATATGACTGGATACACAGGCACCAGAAGACTTTCTCTTTATACCAATGACGTCATCATAGTTTATGTTAATAATATAGTGGATGGATCCAGGGAGATAACTGTGTTGACTTCAACTTTTACCATCTTGTGATGGTTGTGGTTGTAGTGTGAGGGGTGCTGGTAGGGGGTAACAGCTACAGTGGTAGTGTGAGGGAGGTAATGTGAGAGCCGATTCTGTGGTTACGGAGTTAGTGTGATGGGTGGTTGAGTGTGTGATAATGATAATTTGGTGATTGTGGTAGCTTAAATAGTGGCTCTAACCGTATTGGTGGCAGTGGCAGTAGTAGTAGTAGTAGTAGTGGTGGTGGATGTGGTGGTGGTGGTAGTAATTGAGGTGGTGTTGCTGATGTATATATGGTGATGGTAGCAGCAGTAATAGTAGAGATATCACTAGTGGTATTAAATATAGAAATAATAGGAATAATAAATATAAGAAGTAGTAGTATGAGAAAGAATGCTAGCCACCAAGTCATTCTAGTCATGCTACATCTCATCTGTTATCTAGCAACATTGAAGTCTGACAGTAGCAGTGCTATGATAAGAACAATATGTATGTGGGTTGGACAGAGATACAAAGACAGATATTAACAGGAGAGACAATTAAATGCTGTTCTATTCACCCTTAAGTTAACAGGTTCAAACCTTAGTGATGTCATTATGTTTTGTTTAATCTCTTGGCCATTCTCTGTGACCTTGCGTCTACTGTTTATGAGAAGATATGATCTTATGTCCTCTGTGAAAGAGAGTTTAAATCTTGTAATTACTCTGAGAAAGTTTGATCCATTGACCACTCACAGCTTAATTCCATGTGTAATTGGTGTGAGGGTTTAATCACATGTCCACTGTCTTTGAGAGGATTTGATCTTATTTTCCCTCTGTGATACGTCTCTATGTTGACTCAGTGAGAGGGTTTAAAATATATCCATTATCTGTGTAAAATATGTCCACTGTCTGTCATTATGGTCAACCTTATGTCCATTATTTACATTTGATGGATATTTGTCCTCATCTTGTTTGTTGTTAACACTGTCCTCATCCGTCGAGTGTAAATAATGTAAATAATGTACGTAATTCCTCATCTCTTAAATATAGAACTGTATTACCTATGTCCATTGTCTGTGCAAAGATTTTATCCCATATTCACTGTAAATAAGAGGGTGTGATCCCATACAATGTAGATTTAGAAATAAAGCTAAGGTTGAACAGAGAGGTTAGTTTGATAAAGTCAAGTTTGATGGTGATCATAGTGCTAACTGCTTAAGTAGCCAAAAAGTGAGGGATTACAGCCTTTCAGATGTAATATCTTTGATGAGTTCCTGAAATGAGAGAATTTGGCAGGTCACATCCTCTCAGACTGGCCATACTGCAGCATTTGATGTTTATCTCGAACATCTGTAGATCTGCATCTATAGGGTGGTCTTGGTATGGAAGATTATGGAGAAGTATTTAGTGGAGGATTTGGGAGAGGAGACAGTAAAGCTGAAAGGTATCTGTCTTTCTGAGAATGGTAGCAAGTTGAGAGGAACAAAAGCATTTGCTGTTATGATGAAAGAGACAGAAAGAGAGAGAGAAAGAGGTAAGGAAGTGACTGTGAGCCAGAGGTTGTAATGTGTTGATGATTGAATCTTTGCTTATTAGTTTGATTAGCAAACTAATTAGCAAATTAGTTTGATGACCTTCTGAATATAATCTATGATGTTTGGCTGTGTAACACTAATACCATCTCAGATATGTGCACAATTCTACTCCATTGTGAGATCTACATTAATTTTGTTGAGGATTGGCAACTAACATACATCCTGGCTCTACAGGCCTGGCAATGTTACATATATATATATCAAGGTGGAAACATGTGGCTTTGTGGTAAGGGCATTAGAATCATGATTGTAAGATTGTGGTTTTGATTCCCGGACAGAGCGATGCATTGTGTTCTTGAGCAAAACACTCCATTCCACATTGTTCCAGTCCACTTATCTGGTAAAAGTAAGTAATCCTGCAATGGACTAGTGTCACATCCAGGGGGTAAATATATATATGCCATGGAAACTGAGAAACTGGGGCACACATGAGTCCATGGGGCTCGAGAAGAATGCATTCTATATATATATATATATATATATATATATATATATATATATATATATAAGATCTACTGAGTGGGTAACTTGGCTAGGAAGTTCTTCTGGTATATATAGTTGTGTGACTTCACTGGGAGATTCGCAGGTTTGACATTGATAGGGGATAAGCTACAAGCTTCTCCTTGCAGTCATAGATGCGTAACTAAACCAGGTTATCATACCAGATATAGGGGAATAATGTGATTGGAAGTTTTCCTGGTACACAGTGGATAATTTAGGAGGTTCTGCTGTCAAGCATAGTTCAGTAACTTAGCTAAGAAACTCTCCAAGCAGACATGAGTAGCCGACTTAAGCATGTGCTTCTCCTGGCAGACATGGGTGAATATCGTAACTTGGAGATTCTACAGGTAGACACTGGTGGGTAACTTAGTGAGGAAGTTTTACCAGCCAACATAAATGGGTAAATTTGCTCCAAGGCCCTTAAGTTAGACACTATAGAAAGATTTGTTGATATCAGGTCAAAGCATTACTTTTTGGTATCGTGAGAAGACATTGGAAAGTGTCATGTGAAATACTGTATAAAAATAAATACTGGGGTGGATTTGTTTGCCCAAGG
>NC_142940.1:56059760-56064760 GCF_046866305.1 Octopus bimaculoides
ACCTCTCCCACGAATAGGGACTTATATATTTCGTTCCACTCTTTTGCTGCTAAGAAACTATGGTACATACAATAGAGGGAGATAGCTTACTGTTCCTGTTTGTGTCTTTGTGGCTCTATCTATCTATCTATCTATCTATCTATCTATCTATATATATATATATATATATATATATATATATATATATATATATATGTATATATATATATATTTGTCTTTTATTTGTTTCAGTGATTGGACTGCGGCCATGCTGGGGTATCACCTTGTTGGGTTTAGTCAAACAATCACCCCCAGCACTTAAAAAAAAAGTCTGGTACTTATTCTATTCGTCCCATTGGCTGAATCACTAAATTACTTGAGTGTAAACAAACCAACAACGGCTGTCAAGTGGTAAGGCAAGTGACAGTGACAAACACACATACACACAAATACATACATACATACATACATATGCACACACATATACACATATATCAAACAATTTCTGCCAATCAAATTCACTCACAAGGTATTGGTTGACCCAGGACTGCAGTAAAAGAGACTTGCTCCAAGGTACCTTGCATTGGAACTGAACCTGAGACCACGTGGTTGCAAAGTAAGCATCTTAACCACACAGCCATGCATATGCATATATATATATATATGAGTGAGTGGACAAATGAAAGAAGGGCACTCAACCAATTTATTGGGAGTTACATGGATGTAGCAAAACAGTTTGATTCAAATTTGTTGGTACTCTTGTGTTTCAAGCGTGATGCTAGTTGTCAGCCATTTTGAATTTGAATTCAAAAATGGCTGAGAACTAGCATCACGCTTGAAACTCAAGAGTACCAACAAATTTGAATCAAACTGTTTTGATACATTATATACATATATATATATATATATATATATATATATATATATATACAG
The DNA here is from genome assembly GCF_046866305.1 of Octopus bimaculoides. Lineage (NCBI taxonomy): Eukaryota > Metazoa > Mollusca > Cephalopoda > Octopoda > Octopodidae > Octopus > Octopus bimaculoides. Next base: position 56,060,673 of record NC_142940.1, read on the forward strand.
ATACATGTATCTGGATGTGTGTGTATATATATATATATATATATATACACCACGTGTGTCTGGATGTGTATACACATGTTTATACAAAACAATGTTTTTGTGCATATTTTAATGTTGTTTAATGAAGATGAAGAAAATAAGCAAAAATAAAACAACAAAAGTACCAAAATATATTATAAAACAATGAAGACTAATTAATTAGATGCTTTGTCCAGTTATAAGTCTGATTAAGAATGACAATGATGACAACAGTGACAATGACGGTGATGACAATAACAACCATGATGATGATGATGATGATGGATTTTTATATTGGTGGCACAAGACCACATATTTAGAAGGAGGATACAATCTATAAAATCACCTACCACCACCACCACCACCACCACCACCATCACCACATCTGGTAGTACGTGACTAGTATTTCATTTTATCAAACCTCGAAAGCAACATTGATTTTTCATAAGTGCTCAACTCAGAATGTAAAAGAATGTGCCACAATTTCACAAGATATTTCATATACCACTATCCATAGTGGTATATTTCATATACTGACCTACCATTACCACTATCCATAATCTAACTAATAATAGTCTCAAAGTCAGGCACAAGGCCAGCGAGTTCGTGGAGACAAGGTAAGTTGATTGCATTGATCTCAGTACTTAAGAGGATGAAAGGAAAAATCAACATCGGTGGAATTTGGACTCAGAATGTAAAGATGGATGAAATACCGCTAAGTATATTTGCCTGGAGTGCTAACAATTCTGCCAGCTCACCACCTTGATAATAATAATAATAATAATAATAATAATAATAATAATAATGATAATAATAATAATAATAATAATAAAAGCATCACCACTGCCGCCACCATCACCCCGCATCAAATTAAATGTCAGTGAGTGTCAGTCTACAAGTAGGTGGAGTGGTATGCTGCTAGTGGAGTGCTGGGTCTAAATGTCTTGAAGTCTTTCATTCTTGTTGAATGAAAGAACAAGTTGAGTGGCAGAAATGGAAGAGTGTCAAATCTCTTGCATTTCGAAATAAAAGAGACTTGTCCAACACAATTTTATCTCCCACTCCCCCAGGGTCAAGGAAATATATATCGACAATATCTTCAGGCTGAGGTTGATTCAGTTCACTGCTATAATTGTACTATATATATATATATGTATATACGTGTGTGTGTATATATATGTATATATATATATCTACTATAATAATGCTCTTGAGTATTTCTCCATGACAACATATGAATGAGAAAGGAAGGGGTGATAGATGAATAAGGAAGGAGGAGGTGATGGTAAACTTGGTAGTGGGATGATGGAAATTGTACGGTGGAAAAAGAAGAAATTAAAAGAGTGATTTATACTCTGTGTGAGTATATGTGTGTGTATGTAAAAGGGAGTCATGTGAATGTTTGTATGTGTGTGTGTGCAATAGAAGTGGGATGGTGAACATTCAACGCTGAAAAGAAAAATCAAACAGAAAGAAAGAAAGAAATGAGCTGTTGTAGTCTTCATACTTGACTGAGAGGTTTATCAACGACTGAAGTGCAATATATGATAATGTGGGCTGAAACAAGGTCTTCAACTCTCATTACTAACAACTTATTGATGTACAACCACCATCACCACCAACAACAACAACAACAACCTCCACCATGTCCACCAGCACCACTACAATGGCTATTAAAATACCAATACTATCATCACCGTCTGTGTGTGTGTGTGTGTGTCTACATACATATATATGCATGAATGTATGAAATTACACAACTCCAAGGAACTGGAGTGAAGGGCATTATCACCGAACACCATCTGAACAAACTCAGATGGGCTGGACATGTTGTATGGTGCATCGATAATCGGTGGACCTGTGCAGTTGTATGTATGTTTGTATGTATATACTATCTTGTTATTTGTGGTTTAACCAGGCTACCATCGGTTTCATGTTAAGAGGGGTGTATCTTTTTACAATTATCAAGCCTATTTCCTGAGGCTTTGATAATTGTTAAGAGATACACCTCTCTTAACATGAAACCAATGGTAGCCTGGTTAATATTTATCAACCAATGCAGTGTTGAGCACTTATTCTCACTGTTCGATATTAATGTGTGTGTGTGTGTGTGTGTGTGTGTGTGTTTGTCTGCCTGTCTGTCTACAGATAAACAAACAAATCATCACACATGTATATACATTTACAGAGAAGACGAAAATAATACAATATTAATGAAAAACAAATTTATTTTAAAATGGAAGGAAAGAAAAATTGAATGAATGAAAGAAAGAATGAAAGAAAGAGAAGAATGATAACAACAACAACAACAAAATGTTAAAATATTTTTCAGCAAATAGTGAAAGAAAAAGATGAAAAATTGCAGTGAGATATTTTAAGATCATTTTAATGGAGAAATTATAAAAAGTGTATAATGGAGGGTGAGGTATTCACTTGTCGTATGACTATAGAGGTGGGGTGTGTTTATGTGGAGTAGGGGGGTATTTCTGAAATATATATATATATATATATATATATATATAAAGTGAGACAGAATGAGAGAGGGAGACGAAGACAGAGAGGGATATATATATATATATATATATATATATATATATATATATATAGAAAGATAACTAGATAGAGAGAGAGAAAGAGAGAGAAGTAAAAAATAGAGAGGGGGTAGATAAAGAGAAAAAAGGAGAGAGAGAGAGAAAGGCAAGTTGTTTAACATATTTGTATAATAAAAAATCATAAGAAAACCAGATTAATTAAGTTTTATATTGTGCATTAGTTTTGTTTAATTACATTAAAGGTGAACAAGAAATGCCAGTTTATGATGATGGTAGTCATGATGGAGGTAGTGGTGGTGGTGTTGGTGGTTGTGATGTACAAAACGATGATGGTGATGATGGTGGTGGTGGTATAAATATGTGTATGACACACACATAATGTATGACAGCACTTTTAAAACATTTCTCAGTGCAAAGATCATATCTCCGGTTGAAGTATTGTGATTGATTTCAACTCCGTGGTGACTGTGCCATACTGATCTATCGGTTGTAGTGACCAATACCACTGCATATGTTTATGCATAATGCTGTTTGAAGACATAGTCTTATCTGTTCTGGATGTCATCATATGCACACATGTGTGTGTGTGTGTATACATATATGTGTGCATGTATATGTCCACATCAAAGTTGATGACATAACTTCAAGTAGATTATGAAACAGCTGTAAGCTCCACAGAAGTATTAAAATTCTTGTCTTTTACTTCTTCATGTTTTATTTGCTTATGTATGTGTGTGTTTGTATACATGTATGTGTCTCTCTATATAAAGTTTTTGAATATTTTATCCTCATTTTTTTACAGTTTCAGTTTATGAGAAAAAACAAAAACAAAAAAATTATTTGTGACTTCCTAATATAACAAAGAGAAAGTAGAAACCTAAAAAGTAATGGAATTTAAGAATGGAATGGAAATGGAATGGCAGTGGAACAAATTTTTTGGAAGTATGACTTTAATTCCTTATTCAGAAAAATGTCTAAGGGACACACACAGATTTAAAAGAGTGAAATTTTAAAGAAAATAACTGTAAAATACCATATTTTTAATAAAGTAACACCTACAAAATTCAGCAGTAGATCTAGATTTTAAGAACTGAGATAATCTATGGTTGAAATACAAAGGAAGGAATTAGTAGTAAGATATTAGAAAAATGTATGATTTTTTTCTTTTTTTTTTTTGAAGGAGTAAATTAATTTAGTTAAGGTAAAGAAATTTATGGCCATGTAAAATAATAAAATGTAAAAAAAATTTAGGAGACATATAAGTTATGGGAATATTAAAATTTCTTAAAATAGGGAGTTAACACAGATTAAAGAGAGAAATCATAGTTGTTACTTGAGAATTTTCTTTTAAATTCTTTTACTCTAGAAAGCAGATTTATCCTCTCAAAATTTGAAGAATGTCATGTTTGAAACTTATTTTTTTATGAGTTATGTGAAGTTTATTGAAGCTACATGGCTTGCAGAAAATACCAATTGTATTTTTTAGGTAGATATTTAACATCATTACTAAAATAACCA
>NC_142940.1:56069760-56074760 GCF_046866305.1 Octopus bimaculoides
CATTCATACATACATACATACATACATACATACATACATATATATATATACACATATATATATATATATATATAGATAGATACACATACACACATATATTTATGCATATATATACATACACACATTCATTTCTTTTATTTTTTTTTTGCATCAAATGAATTTTGTATTTGTATTGGAATAATTCAAATTGTCATGTTTATGTCTGAAGTCTTTGGTGTTTGACCAAACATCCAAGTTGTTGAGAACAACTTTGGTATGTTATTATATTATATTATATCATATTATATTATAACATATATTATATTAGAGATGGTGCTATAACTGATGGAAATTACCCAGGATGTAGTTATTGCTAATTAAACAACTTTATTATCAATATTAGCTCATACATTCCTTCTTTGTTCATTGGAAAATATTTTAAAGCTTAGCTATTTTAATTCTCAAATCAATTTTGTTTTTGTTCATATTTTTCAATGCCACCCACCTTAAATCAACAGACAGCAATCTGTGACATCTTCAAGTCATATATTTTAATGCATGATTTTTTTCCTGTCAACTAGTCATATATCTTTGTCGTGTGACCATGCTGTCTTAGGGCATGGGAACACTAGGCAGTTGCCTAGGGGGTCCTCATAGGTCTAGGGGCCCAATTCTGATCTATGTATGTTGTAGCTTGTCAATAAATAAACGATATCGAGCCCAGTGCATTGGTTTGCTTGGATGCCTATAAGGCAGCTAAAACAGCCCTGCTTGTGACATTTCAGAGTCATAGACTTCTGTCTGTATCTTCTCATCACACTCCATACACAACTGGTTTAATTTTCCTTTCCTTTGAAAGTGTATTTCTATTTTATCAACAGTCTCACAAACTCCTTAGTTTTGTAAGTCCAACAAGATTACTCTGACCTCAGCTAATGGCAGTGATCTTCCCTATTTATGGTGGTTTCAACTATTTAATAACCTTAACAATATCCAGTGTCCCAACTATGGACAGTCACCTTAGTTCCTTTGCAATCTTGAAACTAATTGACCCTAGCTTTTTACAGTAACTTATCTACTTACAGCAGCATCACTTATTTAGTTACCTTACTTATTTCCAGTGATTTCATTTACTTAGTAACTTTACCTAGTTACAGCGACCTTACCAACTTATGACCTCGGCTACTAACACTAACCTCAATTACTGGGATCTCAGCAACATATTGTAACCTTGACTGCTTACAATGACCTCATATACTATCATCTACTTTTAGCGACATCAACTACTGACAATGACCTCAGATATTTAAGGACCCAGTTACTAACCAACTGACTGCCCCAACCTATTTACTGTCACCTCACCCACTTCATGACCTTCACTACATACAGTGACCTTAGCTGTTTAGTTACCCAGCTAATGACCAACTCTTGTCGCCATACAGAGCTACCCCAAAGCATCATGGTACCTGCTTGGAAACATCTCATTTAAGCTCAAAACTAAGACCACACTGTGAAGCACCATATGTTTATCATGGCAAATATACAGGAATTAGTTTCGTATTTATGGATTAGTGCAACTAAGTTTTGATGGTTATAATGACAGGGTGTATAATAATCTATACACCAAGGGAGCTGCTGAAAATTAACACCACATGACAGTAGATAGGAGTTATTTAGTTGTTGTCCGCCATGGTGAGAAAGTCTATAAATGTTGACTAAATTTGAACTACTGAATCTCTAACATAGGATACATGTTAGCTGTGAGCTTTAATATACCTAAAAATAAAGCCAGTATATATGTAAGGTATATATAAATATATATATATATATATATATATATATATATATATATATATACACACACATATATGTATATATGCATACATACACATATGTTTACATATAAACACACACACACACACATATATATATATATATATAAGTATAGTAAATGGGGAAATATATTATTTAAAGCCAGGAAGCCTATACACAGAGAATATATATATATATATATATATATATATATATAGTATAAGGTTATATATTATTTAAGGCCAGTAATTATGGATATATATTACTTAGGGCAATAAATAAAAATATACATTATTTAAACTTTGCATCACCAAAAGCTAAACAGCTGAAAACCAGCAACTACAGCCTGGTATTTTGTTGCTTCCAGAAAATAAAGATTTTTGTTTCACTGCAGACAGACATTTGGTGAACAGATTTGGATCAATATACATCAGAATCATCTTAATTCAGTAAAATGCAGTAGATGATGTTTATGTCTCAGATTTCAAGAATCGAAGTAGAAAACATCTGCAAAGAATTACTGAATTCTTGCTAATGTAATAAGTACATTATTGAAAAGTTAATATAAAAAGAGAGAGAGAGAAAAAAAAAAACACAATTAATCCTAATTAATCCTTCATGTAGATTATTGTATTTCTTTATATAATTCTTTGAGATGAAGGTCAAATTAGGGTGAAACAGAAGAAAGTTGATGGACAATATATTCTTTTGGAGACATTTATTTTTTCTCCTTCAGTGAAGGTTCTTTGGGTTGGTCAGCTATGTGTGTGTGGGTGTATACAGTGTGTGTGGGTGTATACAGTGTGTGTGGGTGTATACAGTGTGTATATGAGCCAAAGAAATATACCGAGATATTTTTCTCTAATCTAAACACCATGTTATATATAAATATATAAATATTGAAAAAACTAAAAATTTCTAGAAATAATAAAGTGGAAATTGGTTACTATTTCCTTAGTATTTCTGGCCTCTATTACCTATGTAACATAAATATACCAAATTTTTCCTGTCCTCACTCCTAAATTTAGCCAGGTTTTAGGCAAACAACTAACTTGTCAATAGATTTTTCACTCTTTGAATTCTGACAAAATTTAATATTTCTTTATTAATTTCAAAACAGAGAATAAACTGATATCATAACTTGCAAAAGACCCCCCCACCCCAAAAAAAAAACAGAATTATTATTGCTTTTGTTGTTATTAACACTTGTAATGCTGAAGACTGAGTTTTTGGATTTCTTATTTTTGTTTCATACTACATCCCGAGCAACATCAGTTAATTGCCCCACCCCTGTCCAGGAAGCAACTGCAATTAGCACTGTTAGGGTTTTAAAAAGATAGAAACACACTAAATATTTATTACAGGGTGTCAGATCAAATATCATTGTTGATCTGCTTTATATATTTAGAAACTGACCTTGCCACCAGAAATTCTATAAATTAAGCAGACTATTTTTTGTATACAATGAAACAAAAAAACCACCATGAAAAAAAGAAAACAAAAAGGAAGATATATTAAATGCCTAGATATCTTCTATCCATATCATCATCATCATCATTATTATCATTATTATTATTATTATTATTATTATTATTATTATTATTATTATTATTATAGTTGTTGTTATTGCCAACGTAAGAATTTAGAAATTTCAAGAACATGGAATGATTCTTTTTAGGAATGGTGAAACTTGAAGCAAACAAAGCTATATGTAATAGCATGCAAACAAATTGGGTTCAAAACCCTTTGGGTGCAGCCTTTGACTTTTCCTGTTTAAAGGAATTTTAAACCCAATTTTCTCATAGTATTATTCATAGCTTTATTTGCTTCAAGCTTCACCGTTTCTAAAAAGAACTATTATTATTATTATTATTATTATTATTATTATTATTATTATTATCATTATTAACTGCTACTACTGATGATATTATAACTTCTCAAAGTTTTGTAACCTTTTCTGCTAGTATCTCATAAAATAAATACTGTTCATTTAAATTATCAAATCTGATAAATTACTGTGTCTGACGTAGTCACATCAAGGTGGAGAACCTAACAGTGGATGACCACAGAGTCTAGCACTGGAATACTGCACAAAATAAAGGTTTGTCAGTTCAATCCTGGCCCAAGCAGGCATCTTATAAACGGGGAGAAATATATCCTTCAACACTGAACAGTTCAAACTGTTTGACATGCAGAAGGATTTAACTGCGATAGATGACAAAACAATGAGGTTGATTGTTTGAAATGCTATATTGTATCAGTAACAAATGAAAATAGATCTTGCTGAGAGATAATTTGAAGGTAACTTGGGCATAAGGTTTGTTTAGATGAAGATATTTCATATTTAGGTGGGGTCATAAAGTATACTTATGAACAGGATACTGTAATGATAAATATAAATAGCGCAATACTGTATCATAGACATAACAATAAAACACCATTGGACAATTTATTAAAGTTACATCTTGCTAAGATATCAAAAGAATATTGAACAAGATGTTAATAAAATGAGGATGATAATGATAATGATCTTGGCAACAACAATGATGAAGTTGAAATAATATCACTCACAATATTAATATGGTATCAGACACGATATCACGATATTAAACTAATATCATTCTCGATATTGGTATCACTATCAAATACAACATTAGTATAGTATGGGATATGATATGAAACTAATACCAATCAACAGTACTGAACATACAAAACTAATATCAGTCAAGATAATAAAATAGTATTAGATTTATTTTTTTACATCAAAATAGTATTATTTAAGATATTAAAGTGATATTGAAAATATTATTAAAACAACATTAGACATGATTTTATTATAGTAATGTGAGATGAAGTTAAAATAACGATCATTACATTAAAATACTGTTAGACACAATATCAAAATAATATTGGACGTTGTAATAATACAATATTGAGCAGAATCTTGAAATAATATTAGAGATATTTTAATAAAAAAAAATATCAATGAAAACATCAATGCAAGGAATGGGGTACTGTTCTAATGATAGTAGAAGGTGAGAAGGGGGAGAGAGAGAGACTGCTATACTGATAAGATAGACATTGTCTCTTAAAAGCTGAGAGGCATTGTCCTAGGATTAAAACTGGGGTACTGTATCTTAGTGGACAAGAGTGGGAAAGTATGTTTTATCATCTAGGCTAATTAATATAATTATGCACACATACAATCA
>NC_142940.1:56077260-56089760 GCF_046866305.1 Octopus bimaculoides
ATAACAACAAAAAGGAAAACTTTAGAATATCAAATACAAAATTTATAGTGATGGAAATAATGATGGTGGTGAGGGGAGAGGACTGTATGATTGCAATGATGATGATGATGATGATGATGATAAGGAGGAGGAAGAGGAAGGGGAGAGAAATGTGATGATGAAGAGGAGGAGGTGGACTGTATGATGATGATGATGATGATGATGATGTGGTTGAGAACCCCACTCTGTCATTATTGAGCTAGTGAGAAAAGCTTTCTCCACTCATAAATACTATATATTCTTAAAGCAACACACAGTCGCTGATCTCATATAGAGAAAAACAACTTGTTTTAAATCTCTGAGTGAGGGATATACAGTAACAGTACCGAAGAGTAAAGTTTATATGCCAACAGAACGCGACAGTCCTATAAAGGATGATGTTACTGTTGTTTTAGCCCAGGAAAACATCTTTTCCAGATGGCTATCAACACACATATTATATTTAACATATTATATTTAACAGAGTAATCTGAATGCTAAAGGGTTAAACAGCTAACCAATGGTAGAAGTGGTAGAGCATCTCATAAAATATTTGTGATCTTTAATTACAGCTCTTTAAGTTCTGAGTTAAATTCATGAAACGGTCAACTTTGTTTTTTTTTTTTTGTGTTCTTCTTCACTCTATAAAATAAAGTACTGTCAAGTACTGGAGATGATTTGGTACTTCTACAAAGCATCCTAAGTGTGAGTGGAATTATATAATAATATAAAAAACTCAATCAGTTCTCTGTTGACATTTAGATACTCATTAGATTACCAATGCTATATTTTTTTTATTGTTTATCTTTTACTTGTTTCAGTCATTTGGTAGTGACCATGCTGGAGCACTGCTTCAAAGGGTCTTAGTCAAACACATTGATCCCAGGACTTATTTTTTTTTAAATATCTGGTAATTATTTGATGATTCTCTTTTGCTGAAGTTATGAGGACATAAACAAACCAACACCAGTTGTCAAGTGATACGAGGTGGGGACAAACACACACACATGCATCTATATACAATGAGCTTCTACACAGTATCCATTTACCAAATTCACTTAACTCTGCCAAATCAGATTGGAGCCTGGTATAGCCATCTGGTTCACCAGTCCTCAGTCAAATCGTCCAACCCATGCTAGCATGGAAAGCAGACGTTAAACGATGATGATGATGATGATGATGATGATGAATGCATTGTTCTGCCTGGGGCCTACAGTAGAAGACACTTTCCCAAAGTGTCACACAATGGGACTGAACCCAAAGCCACGTGGTTGCAAAGTGAGCTTCTTAACTACACAGCCACGCCTATTGAGTATATATATTCTTTGGAATATAGAGCTAACAATGTTAATAACACCATTGAATTACAACTAGGACTGCTATTAAGGTTAATAAAGACTGGGGAGAGAGGAAGATGAAGTCTCTAGATCACTGATTGACTTAGCTACCAAAGAGTCTTAGTAATAGCACTGAACGTTAACCGGTTGTGGTATTGGTTTAGTAAGGAGGAGAGAGGATACTATATAGGTTACCGATTGACTAACTGCGTTAGTAACACTACTCAGTGTTAACTGGCAGTGGTATTGGTATGTAAGAGGGAACGGAAGGAAGACGGAGGAGAAGAAGTTGTATGGATTACTGATTGACTTTAGGATAAAACCTCAGCAAATAATCAATAAATAGTTTTTGTCTTCAATATATCTACATTGATTGTTTAACAAGATTCTTCTGAAAGGATTGGGTGTTGCCAATATTTTTATTGGTCTCTCTCTCTCTCCCTCTTTCTCTTTCAGTCTTGCCCTCATGTTTTGCCTTGTCTCCACCTACTCCCTGCCAGTTATTCTCTCTCTCTCTCTCTCTCTCTCTCTCTCTCTCTCTCAAGTCTCACCTCCTCCTCCCTTTCCAAGTTTCATCCATTCTTTCTCTCAGTCTCCTCCCTGTACTCACTTTCATAGCTTCTTGTGCTTTGTTGTCGCTCTAGCACCCTCCTCTCTCTTCAAGTAACCCTACCTCTGTCTCCTCCAAAACTCATCCCTTCTCTCCTAGTTTCCCATTTTCCAATCTCCCCCCTCTCTCTCTCACAAACACACACAGAGAGTCTCTACCACAATAAACTATAATATTAACTTGTGGTAATTTCTATAATTAAAAAAAGCTAAGAGAAGATAATTCAAAAGGGACCAGTGCCATGAAAATAAGTGAGACAGACAGACAGACAGACAGACAGAGAGCGTTTTGAATACTCTAAATGATTTAGTTATTTTGTCTTAATTTCTTTTAGTTTTAATTATGCAAATTACATTTGGTCAAGAATGTACAAATCTCTTTTTGATATGTTAAATTATCTAACACCGATAAGAAATGAGTTAACAAACTGCTCTGCTGACAAAGCGGTTAGAGCATTGAGCTTACAATCATGAGGTTGTGAGTTCGAGTCCCAGACCGGGCTGCGTGTTGTGTTCTTGAGCAAGACACTTTATTACATGTTGCTCCAGTTCACTCAGCTGTAGAAATGAGTTGCGACGTCACAGGTGCCAAGCTGTATCGGCTCTTTTGCCTTTCCCTTGGATAACATTGATGGTGTGGAGAGGGGAAGCCGGTATGCATGGGCGACTGCTGGTCTTCCATAAAACAACCTTGCCTGGACTTGTGCCTGGGAGGGTAACTTTCTAGGTGCAATCTCATGGTTAGTCATGACCAAAGGGGGTCTCAGCATATATATATATATATATATATATATATATATATAAATATATATATATATATATATTCATGCCTCCCTCTTAGCTACACCACATTCACATTCCTCTCTTGCACAACTCCACCTATCCGATCTAACAATCTGGACCCCCCTTACCACTCACACACTTCCTTCTATTCCCCCTACCCCTGATACAGATACTCCACTATACACAATACCTCACCCCCTTCTGCTCTTCCTAACTCCTCCCCATAGAACCACATTCCCATCTGGTCCCTAAACTTGTTTTTTCCATCTCTCTTTTCTTCGCCTTGTTCCTTCCTTTCCAATACCATTCCACTTTTTCATTTTTCCGACAAAGGACTAATGTCCAAAATGTAGAGAACACTTCTTTTTCCTTTCAAGAGTTAAACTAATAATACCATTGGGAAAACTTGTCTTCTCTTGTGTTATTTTCGTGTTTTGGCTCAATAAAGGATAACAGATTTATGTCCAGTTTTATTCAGCAGTTAATTACTTCTTGTCATTTCTCCACCTACATATGTTTCTGCAGCAATTAATGCACACTGCAAAATTTGCATCTTTATATGGATTTACTGATGTCAAGTTAGATTGAGGTTAGTAAATCAAACTAACTGGAGTTTTTTTATTCACTCACAAGCATTAACCAGCATTAATTATTGGTAAAGCAACTATGGTACCCACTTGGATTCTATATCCTTACCAACCAAATTTCAGAAATTTATCTTTATATATATATATATATATATATATATATATAGAGAGAGAGAGAGAGAGAGAGAGAGAGAGAGAGAGAGAGAGAGAGAGAGAGAGAGAGAGAGAGAGAGAGAGAGAGAGAGAGTGGGGCAGACAGGCAGACAGGCAGACAGACAAACAAACAGAGATTGAGAGAGGGAGGGAAGGGGAGAGGGAGGGGAGAGGGAGGGGAGAGGGAGATGAGAGGGAGGGGAGATGAGAGGGGGAGAGGGGGAGAGGGAGGGGAGAGGGGGATGAGAGGGAGGGGAGAGGAGAGGGGGAGAGGGGGAGAGGGGGGTAGGGGAGGGAGGGAGGGGAGGGAGAGGGAGGGGGAGAGGGATGGGAGAGGGAGGGGGAGAGGGAGGGGAGGGGGAGGGGGAGAGGGAGGGGGAGGGGGAGGGGGAGGGGAGAGGGAGAGGGGGGGGATGGGAGAGGGAGAGGGAGGGGAGGGGGAGAGGGAGGGGAGAGGGAGGGGAGAGGGAGAGGGAGGGGAGAGGGAGGGGAGAGGGAGAGGGAGAGGGAGGGGAGAGGGAGAGGGAGGGGAGAGGGAGGGGAGAGGGAGGGGAGAGGGAGAGGGAGAGGGAGGGGAGAGGGAGGGGAGAGGGAGGGGAGAGGGAGAGGGAGGGGAGAGGGAGAGGGTGGGAGAGACAGTGACAGACAGAGAGGGATAATTATTTAAAACTTGGGTACACACACACACACACACACACACACACACACACACACGCACACACCAAATGAGCCTAATACAGCTTCACTCAAAAGGCACTGCTCAAAATACTGCACAGCAACTGAACAATATGGTTCAGAAATGAATGTCTGAAGCACTCAATCACACACACACACACACACACACACACACACACACACACACACACACACACACACACACAGAGAAACATGCATACATGCACATGCACAAACACATTCACACGCACAACAGGCACTTACATGAATGTGTATGCATGTGTGTGTGTGTGTGTGTGTGTCTGTGTCTGTCTGTCTGTCTGTCTGTCTGTAGAATAAAGAATGTAAAAGGAAATAAGCACACTGTATGCCTCACAGCTGGTTGTTCATTACCCTATCAATTAAGTGGACTGTGCTAATTATTAGTAGAAAACACATGATATGAACAGCTGACCCCTATTAGCTGATTGCCCATTACCTTATCAGCTTCGCTAATATTTGAGGTTTATGTGCATGTGTGCATACAATTACATACATGCATCATACATACACACATACATGTGTGTGTTTGTATATATACATATATATATATATATATATATATATATATATATATATATATATATACACACATATGTTTATATATGTATATATACACACACACATAAATATGTTTATATATATATATACACATATATATGCTTATATTTATATATAAACACATGTATATGTTTATATATATATACACACATATATTTATATATATATACATATATAACACACACACACACATACACAGGCATATATATATAATGATACACAAACACACAATCATACAAGCAGACGAGATTTTTCTGTTACCATGCGTGCGTGTGTGTGTGTGTATAGAAATGAAGATGATAGTATCATCATGTCCCAGACAACCAGCTGCAGCACTTTGACCATAAATCTTGATTGATTATGACTGACATGACATTAAACAAGAAATACTTTTGATTATAGATCTGCCGGTTCAGAACTAAGCTGAGACTAAACAACTTGGTTATGGCCAAAACACTTTTGATCCTAGGTTTGCTGGTTCAGGACTGATTCTGAGTTAAACAACCACAGCTCTTTGGTTCATAAAGCTGGCAGATCAGAACTGAGCTACAGTCAAACAACAACAACGTGGTCAAAAGTGTAAGACTTTATATCATAGATTTCCTGGCTCAGGAGTGATCTGATGATCTGGGTTTAAGCATTCCATATATGTGTAGGTATGATTGTAGTGCAAGAACTTTGTTTCCCAACTACATGGTTCCAAGTTCAGTCCCACTGTGTTGCACGTTAAGCAAGTGTCTTCTACTGTAGCCTCGTGCAGACCAAAGCGTTGTGAATGAATTTGGTAGGTGGAAACTGAAAGAAACCCTTTGTGTGTGTGTGTATGTGTGTTTGTATGTGTCTATGTTTGTGTCTGTGTGTGAGTCTGTGTTTGTCCCCAGCATCGTTTGACACCTGGTGTTGGTTTGTTTACATCCCCATAACTTAGCAGCTGATTAAAAGAAACTGATAGAATAAGTATCAAGTTTAAAAACAATAAGTACTGGAGTCAATTCTTTTGACTAAATTTCCTGAAGGCAATGCTCCAGCATAGCCACAGTCTAAAGACTGAAACAAGTGAAAGATAGAAGATAAAAAATACTGACGTAGACCTAGATTCATTGGGAATGTCATGACTGGAACGCCTATGAATATAAGTCTGCAAGATATGGACTGACCTGGAGCTAAACAATCCCACTACACATCACACAGATGTACTCCTAGATACACTTTGGTCAGACCTTTCATCAAAGGTCTGCTCAGTCAAAGTTGATCTAAGTTAAACAAGAATAATAATACACAGCATACCACACTGATGTAGTCCAAGATACATTAAGGTCATAGCTTTAATACCTTTCATTATAGGTCAGCTGTTGCAGGACTAGCCTGGAGCTAAACAGCAACATTCACACTGATGTAGTCCAAGATACATTAAGGTCATAGCTTTAATACCTTTCATTATAGGTCAGCTAGATCAAGACTAGCCTAGAGTTAAACAACAACACACACACACTGATGTAGTCTAAGATACATTATGGTCATAGATTTAATACTTTTCATCATAGTTCTGCTGGATCAGGACAAGCCTGGAATTAAACAGCAACACATATACTGATGTAGTCCTAGATACACTATCGTTTTGGTGGTAACAGTTTTGATCATAAGGTCCATTGACTTTGAGCAGGCCTAGGGTGAAACAAAAATAAGGACACTACAATACACTACAGCACACAACACAAGTGTAGTCTTTGATACACGTGATCATGGTTGTAACATTTTTGATCATAAGACTGTTGGATGAAGGCTGACCTAAGGTTAAATAACAACAACTATAACAATGACAGTGATGACGACAATATGACGACAATGGCAACAACAACAACATGAATGACATCTAGAATCTTAAAAATTGACTTAAAAAATAAAAATAAATATGAAGTGAAAATACAAAATGTCAGTATTGAGAGAAGAGTTCTGTTGTTGAGATATGATTGTTGAAGAAATCAATACATTATAACTGTGAAGTCTGACCTAGAATGGATTAGTTAAATACACCTGATGTTTACCTCATCATTACACCTGTTGCATAGGATTTAACAAGAGAACTTTTGTATCTAGAATTCTTAACTGGGAGGAAATATCCCACTGAAGTGAAATTTGGAGATTCCGGTGAAGAAATAACTTTTAGGTTGAAAATATTTTCACATTGTTTCCATAAGATTTATTTTCCTTAATATTGATTATAAAGATGTTAATGTTAGGTTAATACAAAGCTATTAAATACAAAGTATCTCATAATGAAGGGAGACATTTTAACTGCAAGTAACTAAGACTGGAACAACCACATTTATTGAGTATGCAAAATCAAGGTGTAAGAGTTCATAATAATGTTTAAGGTTTGCCTATCACATCTGTAACAAGAATATTTAGCAATCAGATCATTATATCCGATGTCACAATTCACTAGAATATTTCCTACATCATAAAAAAACAATCTGACCAATCAAGACTTTGCATGAAATCAGCTCCAACAACAGTTTCATCTCTGGAACACTTCTGTCTGAGCCAAACCACCACTATGTATTCAGTGCAGCTAAATCCACTGACAACAAATGGCTGATGGCAGCTGACCTAAGTGCTGGACCAACACCAAGGCAGTGAACAGACAGTGAATGAGAGACATCTGAAGACAGTAGCACAACCAATGGCTAACCACAATGGACAAGTGGCAACAGCAACAAACAATGACCAGCTTACATTATGACTGGTGTTACAATTGCACCAAGCCATGGACAATAATTTTGAATTCTCTCAAGGTTTTGTCATTCTCTCTCAGGGTTTGTTGCATTCAAATTGTCATCAATGCTTCTGCAACACTGCTTTTTTCTAGGTAGGGGTGTTGGTTATACTAGATTAACTATTAAGCAAAATACACACATGCTTAGAGCATCAAGGGGTGGGGGGGGGGGCACCATAGAAATGGTAAATGGTTTATGGCACAAAAGAAATCACTTTAAACTTGTTTAAATATTATTCAGTATGCCTTATCTCTACTAAGTATAGAAGCAGATGAGTTACATTAGATTAACTTTGAGGATCTGATCAAAGTCTTTGCAATTATAAAAACTAGGAAAAAACTTTTAAAATTTAAATAAAGTGGAAGTATTCAAAAATAAATATTATTTTCCCTCTTTCTGATATTTTGTTTTCATTTTGAAAAATAAAAGACAATTTTATAATTTCTTATTGTTTATATACAGGGACACCAAAATCTTTTAAGAATCAAGGACCACTATGGCTTTAAATCCAGCCCTGAGTGTTGGCCCTATGCAAACCCATTTTCACCTCTGGGATAAAGGTGGTCACTACTAGTCTGGCCTCTCTCTCTTGGCCTGTACATCATGGGATGCCCTACAAGGAGCTTGCCCTCTGCTGATGACATAACTCTTAGGGTCATTGAGACATGCAAGCCATCACACCACAATGACGACTGGAACTTGTGTTTATACACACAGTAGGTGATTATGACACTGTAAGTATATACACACTGCCACTTGTGGATGTACAATGTAGATGATTGTGGAAGAAAGCCAAATAGAAATGGTGAATATGATGGTAGAAAGACTATTTATTCCAGATGTTCTATAGAAAGTCTGGCAAGTCTTTCAGAAACATAAAGAGATAGATAGAAGAGAGAGGCGACAAAGAAGATGAACAACAATGAAAAGAACAACAACAAAAAGTTTAGAAGAGAAGTATATCTTCTCCAAGACCAGCATGACTGGCTCAGTAACAGCGCTGGAAGCAAACAGACTGACATAAACACACAATGAAGCAACCAAGAAATCTTATTTCACACACGCACACACATGCACACACAGATACATACACACGCACTCGCATTTAAACGGCACAAATTGTACATCAGAAGCAAATGGAGAAGAACCTAGACAACAACACAGAGTTGTGGCTTTGTCTGGCATTGTGTGTATCACACGATAAAGAAATACTAGGGGGTAAGGTCTTATACTGGGGACAAACTTGTCCAACCCATAACAGCATGGAAAAAAATCATTGAGTGTATGGTGATGATGTTGATGATGATGATGAAGATGATGATGATAGGTGTGTGCATGTTTATACATACATACACACACATGCATGTATGTATATATATATGTATATATATATATATATATATATATATATATATATATATATATATATATATATATATATCTTCACAAAAGCACATAAAACAAAGTAACATATAGCAAAAGCAACTTGTAAAAAAAAAAAAACCTCATCACTTTCCTTAATCTTAATCTGTCTAAATCTGTGATTTTATACATACACACACACACATATACGCACGCATGCATTCATGCACACAGGAGGGGGTGGGAGAGGAGGTGGGGGTGGAAGAGAGTATATTCATGACAGACCTAATCTAGTTTTCAAACCATCTCATGTTTATTGTATAATGAGATGTTGTTCAATTTACTCAGTATATTGTCCAGTTCTGAGAGTGGACAGATACAAGAGCAACAACACTACTACTACCACTACTACTACTACTACTACTACTACTACTACTACTACTACTACTACTGAAAAACTTACATGAAACAGATACATACAAACACACATACACACACACACACATACACATATGCATACACATATGCATACACATGTGTAAGTTCTCTCATTGTTTATCTATTCTGACAGAAACTGTAACAGATGGTTGATGTAAAGAATATATATATATATACATATATATATATATATATATATATATATATATATATATAAAGACACACACATACACACACACATATGTATATACACACATACACATATATAGATATATATGTATATATATATGTATGTATATATGTGTGTGTGTGTGTGTGTGTTGTCCATTATACATTGACTCAATCCTGGTGACACTTAAAAAGAAGGAAAAGACGAAATGGATCGTCTGTGACTGTGGAGGACTTGTAATGATGTCATTGGTGCAAAACTAAAAATATTTTAATCAATAACAATGTAAATCTATAATGTAGATTTGCTCTTTATTACACACACACACACACACACACATACATACAAGGGCAAGAGGACTAGGCATGGCTGTGTGGTTAAGAGGTTTACTTCACAGCCATGAGTTTTGAGGTTCAATCCCAGTGCATTGCACTATGGGCAAGTGTCTTCTGCTGTAATCTGCTTTGTTAATCAATGTCTTGTGGATGAAATGTGGCAGAAGGAAATTGGATGGCAATTTGTTGCATAAATATATCCATACATAATACATATGTGTGTGTGTGTGTGTGTGTGTGTGTGTGTGTGTGTGTGTGTGTGTGTGTATGGTGTGTGTGTGTCATCATCATCAGCATCATCATCATCACCGTTTAACATCCGCTTTCCATGCTGGCATGGGTTGGACAGTTTGACTGAAGGCTGGCGAGCCAGAAGGCTGCACCAGGCTCCAATCTTATCTGGCAGAGTTTCTACAGCTGGATGCCCCACGGACATGTGTACCCTTAGCTTACCTCTCAGAGAGATTCAGTGTGACACAGAGTGTGACAAGGCCGACCCTTTGAAATACAGGTATTTCTCATTTTTGCCAGCTGAGTGGACTTGAGAAATGTAAAAAAAAAAAGTGTCCCGCTCATGGACATAACGTGTCACAGGGAATTGAACTCATGATTTTACAATCATGAACCAAATACCCTTAACCACTAAGCCATGCACCTTCATTGTCAACATCTATACAGTATGCTTATCTAATCTGTCCACACTCTTTGTTTTACTCTTTATTCAACATCTACACATTATCTATCCTATCAGTCAACATTTAAATACTTTATTTATATCTTATGTATCATGTCAACATCTATACATTGTATAAGTGTACCTAGTGAACATCTGCACACTGTATCTATGTAACCTGCCAACATCTCCACACTATCTAGTTATCCGATCAACACATTGTTGCTATCTTTACAGCAACCATTTATACACTTTATCTATCTAACCATTCAACATCTAGAATCTGTATTTCTATAGAGTTAACATCTACACACTGTCTCTCTCTCTCTAGTCCAGTTCAACACCCTGCATCTATCCAGTCAACATTTATACACTCTGTGTCTATTTATTTATCCAGTCAACATCTGAACAACATTTTCTGTCAATCCAATCTACATTTATAGATTCCAGATAAATGTGTACAATGTAACAATAATTGAAAATCTAAAAGCCTGAATATCTATAAAAATCTTTAATCAAAAATCTTTAATCAAAAGATCAATGATCTATGATTAAAAAAAAAACACAAAATTTTTTAAGCAACATCATACAATGGAGATACCGTTTAGATGTTATTGCTGTTGGATTCATTCATTTTATTATTATCATCATTATTATTATTATTATTATTATTATTATTATTATTATTATTATTATAGACTTTCATTTGAAGTAGCCAATCAGTTATAAGAACGAGTCATTCCATCAGTTTGAAACTGGTATACTATTTGGTTTATATGCTAATTTAGAGAGACAGATCTAATCTTTCAAGTAATTACATTGACGAGTGGTTGCAACAAAAACAAAAAAATGGAAAAGAAAAAGAAGCAGAAAAAATTCTCAATATGACATTTTTTTTTTTTTGTTTGTTTCTTAGTTGAAATTTATTGGTTGTTGATCAGTGTAAGGGTAGTTAGGATAGTTAAATATCGTTAGAATAGCTCATCATTGTTCTGGTTGGAATTTATTGGCTGTTGGTCATTGTTATAAAGAAGACATAACAACACTGTTCTGACATAAAAGAAATAAATACATCGAAAAATAATGATAATAAAAAACGAAACAAAATGAAATGAAACGAAACGCAGAACCCAAAGAGATACAAATACACGGATGCCTACAGATATGCTAAGAAAAAAGCAACAAAACAAAAAGAAAGCATGGAGATATACAGAGACACGGACAGATAGAGACATATTGAGAGACAGAGATTCATAGATACTGAAAGCATACTATGACATAAAGGTACAGACAGACATAGGCATAGACACACGCACACAAACACACACACACACACACATACACACAGATAAACTGAGATACAAACGCATACAGAAGCACATTGAGATGCAAAGGCGTAGATAAGTAAATGCAAAAAGGAAACATTCAGACAAGTTTATCTTGTTGATGTTCTTAACTTTTTCTCTTCTTGATGTCCACTATAGCTCTAATACTTACTCCTGCCGTCTGCTGAATATTCACTAATGTGTCCCCTAATATCTACATAATTTAGACAACAATTTATTCAGTGCACCCTGTATATACGACAGGCTTCTTTCAGTTTCCATCTCCCAAATTCCCTAACAAGACTTTGGTCAGCCTGAGGCTATAGTAGAAGACACTTGCCTAAGGTGCCACACAGTAGGACTGAACCTAGAACCATGTTGTTGGGAAGCAAGCTTCGTGCCGGTGGCACGTAAAAGCACCTACTACACTCTCGGAGTGGTTGGCGTTAGGGAGGGCATCCAGCTGTAGAAACTCTGCCAGATCAGATTGGAGCCTAGTGTTGCCATCCGGTTTCACCAGTCCTCAGTCAAATCGTTCAACCGATGCTAGCATGGAAAGCGGACGTTAAACGACGATGATGATACCAAGTCCTCACATTGCTTTTTCTTGTGATTTTTCTTCGGATTAATAATACACACACACACACACACATACACAC
>NC_142940.1:56097260-56107260 GCF_046866305.1 Octopus bimaculoides
CCATCACTCTAACTGAACAAGATATTGTTGATTTTGAGTGTCTCCAAGCATACACACTACATGTCTATCAACAGCTGTCTCATCCAAATTTCACAACTTTATTTCTGATGTCACTGTAGTATAAACATCAAAATGAGGTCATTCAATCCTGCAAAAGAAGTCTATAGATGAGACAGATCTTTGTGGTATTTGAAATGGTCCTTTCAACCGATGTCGCTGTAGCATGCAGTGACGAAATATGCACTGGTTGTGCAATGGTAGATGATCTCCTGATTCCCAGGCCTCCGTTTATTGGTAGATTGGCCTGTAACCAACTGTTACTATTGAAACTAATGTTGCATATGTCAGTTAATATTGTCCTTATCAGTTAATCAATGCCAGTGAGGTGATCGACTTTTTGGTACATAGCAGATGTGTAGAGGACATTGTAAAGCAATTCTTCAGCTTGATGTAAGCTGGACATACATCCAAGTGCTTCCATCTTTTAGTCATCCAGTCTTTATATATCATTGCTGCCTCTTTTTAAAAGAAATGATAACTAATGCTTCTCTGTAGGATAGAAGACTGGGGATTTAGGGATGCCAATCACGTAAAAGAACTGCCTGTTGAGATGTGTCTTAATCCACCACCTCTTTTTACATAATGCACAGTGTTAACAAATACTTCACAGCTTGACTATATGCAGATTATATAACCAGTGTTAAGTTCTTATTTTCTTATTCGACCCTTTGATTCCCTGTGGAACATAATCCATCGGCCACTTTTCTCTACAATTCATGACTCTTGGCTGCCTTTTCTGCTGCTTTCCAGTTGGATCCTTGCTTTTTTTCCTTGCAGATTCCTTACAGATTTTGCTGCATCTGGTCATATGTGTCCCCGGGGGAAGGACTATCTTTCCCAGGTCTTTTTAGTTTCGAATTGCCATCAATGCTTCAGTGACTTTGTTTGATCTAAGTAGGGGTATTGGTCCTACGCAAACCCATTTTCATTCCTGGTAAGACGTGGTCCATTTTAGTCTGGCCTCTATCCTTTGACCTGTCCAGCATGGGAAGTCCTACCAGGATCTTGCACTTTGCTGGTATAGCTCCCAAGGTCATTGAAGTACACCACAGTACAAAGAACACTGGACTTTGTGTTGGCATAGTTAGTTTCACAGACTATCAAGGTTTAATAATTAACTCATCATGTTGATTAATGATTAAATCCTCGACAGATCACAAACAGATCCACAGTTCATTAAGGCCAGAGTTTTGAAGACATAACAGGTTCATATGGGAGACATTCAATCCAGTGGTTTAATAAAATTAGGTTTATTGAATTTTTCTTCACTAATTGATCATGGTTTTCATCTGAGAAGCTAGCAAATGTATCATCCAATGAGATTCTTCGAACATCTCTGATATTGAAGTAAGCAAGCTTGGTATCTACTTGGAGATGAACTGTTTTGTTTCTTTAAGCTTAATGATCAGGATGCTTTTGTGTAGGCGTCCACTTATGGAAGTTAGTGGAAAACACACTCATAGTAATATAATTATTGACTTGATATTTGATATTTATGGTAAGATTGTTTGCTTCTGCTGTCTCGGTTGAATTGTCAGAGTTGCTACTGATGTGAGGCGAGCAAATTTGTACCAGCTTGGTATGGTGTTGTTTAAAGTGTTCGATAGCATTGTAGATATCAATAACCTTGACTCAACCCTCCTCCATTTCTACGAGAATAGAGACTTTGTGAGTGGTTCCCCCATGACCCTCTCACAGAGCTGTTGCCAGTTTTTGAGGGAAAAGCAGAAAGGAGAACTGAAGCCCAGAACTTGAGGGAAAAGTTGATCTGGATAGGTTTTGAACTCAGAATGCAAAGAGCCAGAAGACTTATGGCAAAGTATTCTGTCCAATGCTCAAATGATTCTGCCAAGTGACTGAACCACACACACACATGCACACACTTACTCACACACACATATATATATATATGTACGCACACATACACACACACACATGTACATATACACATACACACAACTACATATACATATGTACACATATATATAGATATATATATACATACACACATACATATATACACATATATATGTATGTATGTGTGCATATACATAGATATAATGCATGTATCCACATGCGCGCGTGTGTGTATAGTATGTATGTAAGTATATGTATATATATATATATATATATATATATATATATATATATATATAAAGATGTTCATCATACAGAATGCTTGTAAAGAATCCCCCCCATCCCATCATTGCTATTCTTCTCACAAACCTCTAATGTTCTCTCTATCCAAAGATCCATCATATGGAATTAAATAAATTCTGTTAGGTTGTTCAGTTCTTAACAGTCTAATCTATTTACTCAACAGATTAGGCAAATGTGATTGCACAGAACTGTATTGATCAGATATAGATTATGGTATGAACAGAGGGGGAAATAAAATATAAAACAGAGGAAGAGAAATAGTCTAACCATGCCCATCTCTGATATATCAAGTCTGACAGTCTATAGTAAATAGTTTAAGTATACCCATCTCTGGTGTATCAAGACTGGCAGTTGAAGCAAATAGTCAAACTCTGCCCATCTCTGGTATCTCAAGATTGGCAGTCTGTAGTAAATGAAGAGAATGTTTGTGAGAGAGAGAGGGCCAAGAGGGCTTGACCTAAGTAGACCCTACAAAGGGACCACCTACTGAAATTGACATCTATATGGTCAGTCAAAATCCCAGTTATGTTATAAATGCAAAGAAAGCAAATGGACAGTTAGAGATAGTTGTTGAAATCCTGAAAATATCTGGTCTGGTAGGTCACATGATAGTCACTCACATAGTTAATAATGCATTACAAGGAGGGAAGTATAATACCTGATAACCAGCACAGGACTATAATCAACTGCCACTGCTGCAAAAGAGATGCTCTAGGGAGAATGAGAGGCAATTACAGCAGTATCAAATTGATGAATCAGGTTATGGAAGTTAGTAGAAAAACCATAGTACAACTAATTAGAAAGAGAATTAGTTTAGATGAGGTGTATTCACAGTGTATGCTACAATGGAGTACATCTACTATCATATTCCTGATGAGACAACTGTAAAAGTAGTTAGGTAGGAGTCAGCTAATCTACCTAGCATTTATTGATCTGGAGAAAGCCTTTCGAGTCATTAAGAAAACTAATGAAGGGGGAATGGTTTGTAGAAGTTGTGTATAGAAGTGCTGTCAATAAGGACAGAGTTAGCTATGTGTTCAGCAAGGAATTCATCTCTGCTTTTAGCCTCCTTGGGTCTATTGCAGTCCTCCAAGCCATAACAGGGAAGGTGAAGAGAGCTTGTGGGAAATCTTGTATTCCAATTACATAGTTTTCATAACTGAATTGGTCAATGATTAAGAGAGCAAATTTGAAACTTGGAAGCAAAACCTAGACTAGAGAGGCCTCTAAGTAAACCTAGCTAAGGCAGTGTATTTCTTGTTAACTATGAATGCACAAGAGATATTTTGGAATCACAGGCAGGCTGACAGAGTATGCCCCAGATATACAAGAGTAATTAGTAGAAAGACTTCACGAGAAATATATTCCTTCAAAAAGTCATCAGATTAAGCAGCTTTTGTATTTGACACCACTATAAGCTTTCTCTATTGTTATCCAATCCTCTCTCATATTACTCCTTCCTCTGTCACTTACTTTTGACATCAATCAGTCTCTCCCATCACTCTCTTACTTTATTCCCTCTTCAATCATTCTGCTTTCTCTCCACTTCCATCACCCTGCTCATACAGATTCTATTTAATCTCCTTACCATCAACCATCATGTAGCTGTTCTATCATTTCTGTTACTCTTTCCTATGGTTCTCTTTCATTGCCCTCTCTTTTGTCAACCTCTCAGACACATTGCTACTTCTCAGTCATGGTGATTGTGTTGTTGAATTTTACATACTAATTCTCTCTTTTGGAGGAAGTATTTCCACATAAGGTCAAACATTTGACCAGTGGTGTAGAGCTGATTAAATCCAATGTTTAAACAAGATTTTTATTTTATTGATCCCCACAGGATGAAAGGTATAGTTCACTCCAATAGTATTTCAACAAATAACTGAATACCCAGAAGGCATTATGTCCATTGGTGGAACAGTTGGACATCATAACAGACATGTAAGTATTCTAAAAATCCATTCTCCTTGGATTTCACTCTTAGAAACAATTTCTGTAAAGGCTTTTTGTTAACACTTGACAGTTATCATGAAGAAATAAACATCAAAGACCAGAAGTTTATAGCCATACAGGAATGAAATATTATAATAATAATAATAATAATAATAATAATAATAATAATAATAATAATAATAATAATAATAATGATGATGATAATAATAATAATCCTTTCTACTCTGGTACTTATTTCATTGACTGCAAAAACGATGAAAGGCAAACTCAACCTCAGCAGAATTTGAACTCAGAACAAAAATGACACTAAATATTTTGCCAGATGCAGTAACGATTTTGCCAGCTCATCACCAGAGTTTAAGGTCATAATATTACATACTAAAAGTTTAGGCAGTTTTTAATCAATTGACTAAATACAACAATACAAATTTTCAAATACAAAACCTATGCTTTGTATTGATTGACATTGCTGTATTCTGTTGACAGGAACATGGATATATCAGAAAAGTTGACAAGGTGCAGACAAGGCCGTGTAGTTAAGCAGCTTGCTTTCCAACTATTTGGTTTTTGAGTTCAGTCCCACTGCATGGTAACTTAGGCAAATGTCTTCTAGTATAGCCTATATCCAACCAATACTTATGAGTGGATTTGGTAGTCAGAAACTGTATGGAAATCCACTGTGTGTGTGTATATCACCTTGTTGCACATTTTATGTGCTTACTCCGGTATATATATATATATATATATATATATATATATATATATATATATATATATATATATATATATATATATATATATATATATATATATATATACAGGGTGCGATGGGTAAATTGTCACCATTCTTATAATTTAAATTTCACACATGTGCATTGTTTGTTTTTGATTTTGTCGACTCCATAGTATAGTAGGGTCAGTTCGGCACCAGCTGTGAGAAAAACAACACCATGATGCAATTCACTCTGCCAGAAATTTGAAAATGACATTCTGTACAGCTTAGCATTCACACTGGAAGCTCCAATACAAACATTTCAGAGTGTTTGGGTGTCAATCTGAGGACATGTACTGAGAGTGATAAAAATCAAACATCCAGTCAACATCATAGTGTTTAAAGCTATCGCTAGTGATGGCGACATTATGTTTCCATTCATCTTGCCACACAGCCTCAAACTCAACACAGAGGTCTACATCAAGTGCCTGGAGGAGGTAGTGCTGCCCTGGATCAAGAGGGTGACCACTGGAAGACCCTATGTCTAGCAACAGGACTCTGTACAATGCCACACAAGCAAGAAAACCCAGTCATAGCTGTCAGACAATTTCTGCGACAACATCGCCCCTAACATCTGGCCACCTAACTCCCTGGACTGCAACCCCCCTGATTATTATGTGTGGGATGCAGTTGAGCAAGAGACCAACAAAACTCCTTGTAACACCAAAGATGAACTGAAGGCAAGGATTATGGCAGTATTCACCAACTTAAACAAGGAGACTGTCCAGAAGAATTGCAGAAGGTTGGCCGAGGCTATAGCAGAAGACACTTGCTCAAGGTGTCACACAGTGGGACTGAACCCAGAATCATGTGGTTGGGAAGCAAGCTTCTTATCACACAGCCATGCCCGCACCTATATGTATAAAAGTGATAAGAGTTAACGAACGAAACTCTCAGCCCCTGAGCCACTTTGTTGCTTCAGCTAAATATTAATAATATATATATTCATGTTCTGAGTTCTATTTATCATGTTTGCATCACTAAACGTGTGTGTGTGTGTGTGTGTGTGTGTGCGTGTGTGTGTGTGTTCGTGTGTGTGTGTGCGTGTGTGTGGGTGTGTGTGTAAATGTAGCGTATTCTTTGATACATTATAACTGAAAGGCTCCGGTTTCCTGTATTGTGAATTGCTCATTTCTGATCATCAGCTTGTAATCTGAGTCTGGTTTTCTTTTGAAATATTCACTATTTGAATTTTTTTTTTGTTTGAAATATGATATGAAAGATTGATAGAAATGTTTAATCATATATTCTTTTGTTTAAAACCTTTGTATGTATGTGTGTGTATATATATATATTTATATATATATTTATTATATATTTATATATATTATATATATTTATACATGGACTGATCAATAAGTATCCTGTTGCCATAGTAACGAAGCCAAAGCACGCAGAGTGAACCCACTTGACACAGAATGACCTTGAACTCTGCTGTGCATGTGCACTAAGTTTTAACATTCTAGCTCACTTCCGCTGCTTACAGCAGTGCTCGGAAGGAAGGTGTGTAGCATGTGATCATCGCATTGTTCATGACAAAATTGAGCAGAGAATCTGCATCAAATTTTGCCAAAAGCTTGGCAATACCTGCTCAAAAGTTTTCAAAAGTTTTCATCATTCTCGATACAATCAAGGAGATCTTGTGCTACTGAAATGCGAGTGTCTTCTTGGTCAGCTGAAAGCAGTTTTGACACAAACTTGGCAGACATGCGTCTCGTACCCAAATCTTCAGTGATAATGGACTAAACTGAACTGTAACTAATCTGCACATCCTCTGATAATTAACGGATGGTGATTCAATGATTACCCTTCACAGCTGCACGCACATCTGTGATGTTTTTCTCAGTTCTGCTGGTTGTGTGTCTCCCAGAATGTTCATCAATATCAACATTTTTTCAGCCATCTTGGAAACCTCTGAAATACTTGGGTGTGACTCATACACTCCTCTCCATACACTCCTCTCCATACACTCCTCTCCATACACTCCTCTCCATACACTCCTCTCCATACACTCCTCTCCATACACTCCTCTCCATACACTCCTCTCCATACACTCCTCTCCATACACTCCTCTCCATACACTCCTCTCCATACACTCCTCTCCATACACTCCTCTCCATACACTCCTCTCCATACACTTTCTGCAACTTTGTGTAGGTCTCTGAGCAGGTATCGCCATGACAACTTTCTCTGTCATGGTCAATGTGACGATCACATGAAATATTATCATTGCAAAAACAATAGTATCTTTCTTTTTTACTTTTCATTACAATCTTTAATTTTTGATAAAATTTTAAAATTGTTTGTTTAGATAAACCCATTCCAAGAAAGTATCAAGTTGGCCGCAAGATAAAAGTCTGTGGGGCACATGCGGCCTGCAGGCCTCAGGTTGCCCAGCCCTGTTCTATATAATCACTCAAATGGCTAGAAATAGCAACCAAATTTTCTCCCTTAAATTGCTACGACACTGCGCTGGTGTCACATAAAAAGCTCCATTCGAACGTTGGGCCTCACAGAGGCAGTGAGAAGTAATTAAGACCTTTCATGATATATATATATACACCATGTTTGAGAAGACCTGTCAAACCGAGTGAAATTATATTCATGGCTGATGTCGATGTTACACAACTGGCACCCATGCCAGTAGCATGTAGAAAGCACCTACTTCACTCTTGGAGTGGTTGGCACATTAGGAAGGACATCCAGCTGTAGAAACCATGCCAAATCAGACTGGAGTCTGGTGCAGCTCCCCGGCTTACCAGTTTTCAGTCAAACTGTGTAACCCATGCCAGCATGGAAAACAGACATTAAATAATGAAATGATGATGATGATGATATTGAATAATGCAAGTCCTACATAAATGAACTGCATCACACACACACACACATACACGGACAATCATACATGTGTGCACTGTCTGGGAGGAAAATAGTAAAGTTTGGCTGGAATGGCTCTGATCATAGACATAGACCTGTCTAGCCAGGTCTGATTCGGGGTTAAACAACATCAACATTTTAAATAATGAACTACTGAAAATAGTTCTTTTAACAATCAGTCAGATTGTCAGCGAAATTCTGTTGAAAAGCGAGAAAAATAAATAACTAAATTAAAACTAAAGATGATGGTGGACGCGCGCACACACACATACACACACAATCATTCAATTACACACATACTCATGCACACAATCACAGTCATACAATCACACACACACACACTCTGATATGCACAGTCTCACATACACATATATGTACAGAATGATACACACAACAAACACATGCACAAAAATACACGTACATACATACATACATACACATGTAAAAAACACATACATATACACAGGCACACATGCACTGATGCATATATACAAACACACACTTGCACATCCATATATATACATACACATAGACATATAGAAAAAGTTAAATATACACAAACATGCGGAAAATCATATATATATATACATGTACATCACAGACATAGAAACACACATATATATACATCTTTATACACACACACACATACTTCCTCTTTCTCTGTCTCTCTGTCTCTCTGTTTCTCTCTGTCTGTTTGTCTATCGGTCTGTCTCTGTCTGTCTCTCCCTCTCTCTCTCTCTCTCTCACACACACACACAAACACACACATGTACAGTTACATAATTATCCGTTGTGGGATGATAAACCAAAACTCAAGGTCTCTTTATGAAAGTCACACAATAGTGATGTTAATAGCAATGATGATGATGATGCTGATGATGATGATGATGATGATGATTTTAATAATAATAATAACTCGTACACAATTTGATTCCACCTTGCTTGCAACCTCTCCACTGAAATCCACAAAACTGAAACCTAAGCCATTCGAGGTTGATTTCAAGGCCTCCAGAAGAAGAAAGGGTTAAAGGCAATACACTCCATAACAGCTATCCCAGCATTCAATGCTGCTGACTCCACCCTCAAGGGTGTTTACATAGGCATGCTCAATCAGGGGTGACACGGGGCTAAACAACACCCTGATCAGCATTTGCACCCAATAACCTTATATATACATTCGCTGTAGCTTCCTTATGAACTGAGAGATATCCTAAAACATGGCCAACAGCTAGATTTACCTCACTTCACTACTTCACCCTTAACATAGTCCCAGCAACGTGGAATCATTGATATCTTACTTCATCTAGTAACTTCAAGGTTTTATATTTCATGCAACTACCATCACCGCTACCACAAACACTATCACCAGCACCATCATTATTAACAACAATAACAACAACAGCATTATCGGCAGCAGGACCACTGCCAGCAACAACAACGCTATCACCAGCACCACCACCAACAATGACATTATCATCATCAAAAAAACGTTATCCCAAATAATCAACAACACATGAGGATGCATGGCCTAGTGGTTAGGATGCTGTACTCACAATGGCGAGATCATGGTTTCAATTCCTATATTAGGTGGTGCATTGTGTTCTTGAGCAAAACACTTCATTTCACATCACTCTGCAATCACGGTGACGTCTGACACATGGTACACTGTGCACCTGTTTAGGCAACATCAATTTGACAGAAGGAATAAGCTAATGTGCAGCATTAACAATTGATCATTATAAACAAATCATTTGTGCAGGGCGTTTGGTATACATCGTCTTTGATGGGAGCATCCATCATTTTTATTCACTAGTCTTGTTTTTATTGCATGTTTTCATTGTACTACTGATCTCAGCGGTGCCAGATTAAGACCCATGCAGGCGCCAAGCACTTAAAAAATTTTGGTTCCCCCATATATATATATGTAATTCAAAATAGAAACAATAATTGACCATAAAATAAAATGTTTATTGTTCAAAATGAAACAAAATTAACAGTAAGATGGCAAATAATGTTACCCACTCTATTAAAATTGCAGGCCTTGAGCCAAAATTCGAAACCATCTTAAAGCAGTGAGCTCGCAGAAACGTTATCATGCTGGACAAAACGCTTAATGGCGTTTTGCCCAACTTTTATGTTCTGAGTTCAAATATGCTGAGGTTGACTTTGCTTTCATCT
>NC_142940.1:56114760-56129760 GCF_046866305.1 Octopus bimaculoides
GCTCTCAAAAATTAAGTTAAAAAAACCAGAAAAATAATCCAGAATCCTTGTCCAGTACCGGATTGATACGAAAAATGTTATCAGTTCGTGCCAGTCATAAGGCCACACATCCCTGAAAGTTTAATCCGAATCCATCCAGCGGTTCTTGGGATATCTTGTCCATGGACAAACAAATAAACATGACTGTAAACAATACCTCCACCTTCGTTAAGGTGGAGGTAAGAAGAGAAAACTTAAAAGCCAAGTGTAAAAAAAAAAAAAGAAATCAGTCCTAAATGAAGTTCTTTACAAAACAACAAAACTGCAATACTCCAAGTAACTTTCGTTCACCACCTTCAAACTTATGAAACTCCATAGAACAACAAGTGAACAAATTTGATAACTTCCAAATCATTTCATTCTATTCATTATCCTGGTTTGTTCTGTATGAAATAAA
The DNA here is from genome assembly GCF_046866305.1 of Octopus bimaculoides. NCBI lineage: Eukaryota > Metazoa > Mollusca > Cephalopoda > Octopoda > Octopodidae > Octopus > Octopus bimaculoides. The sequence continues at coordinate 56,115,197 of NC_142940.1, forward strand.
ATAAAATAAAATAAAATAATCAACAAAAATATTCCTCATATACTTTTACTAATTATTGTTTCTAACGTGGAGATAATTTTTGATGTTATTAACGAGTCACGCACGGCTGAGTGTACGAACGTATTTAGCTGTGATAGTGTTCAAAAAGCAAACAACTGTGCTAGACACCTTGGAGTCGATCCACCATATATTTTGGTTTTTGGTTTGTTTTTTTGTTTTACTCTTGGAGCTAACAAGTATAGTTAATTATCATTATCAAACATAGATTTTTCAATAAAACCAATTAAAAAATTAACTATTACACCCAGTACCATCATCATTTAACGTCTGTTTTTCCATCCTGGCATGGGTTGGGCAGCTTGACAGGAACTGGAAAAGGCCAGGTGTCGCACCAGATTCCATAGTCTGTTTTGATTCGGTTTCTACAGCTGGATGACCTTTCTAATGCCAACCATTTTACAGGAAGGGGTACTGGGTGCTTTTTACGTGGCACCATTACCATCATATGGTCCAGTCCTTGTTGCAGAATAGGGTGTGCCCCAATGATCCTAAGAGCACTGCCAGCAGAGAGCAGGACCCTTGTAGGACCACCTATGTTGGATATGTCAAAGGATAGAGCCCAAACTAATATGGACCTTCTCTTCCCAGAGGTAAAAATGGGAGACATACTAGGGTCCATACTCTATAAGGAGTGAAAGTCTTAATCCTTTAGCATTCAAATTATTCTGATAAATGTTCTGTTTATTTATTCACATTGTTCTGAATTAATCATGCATTATCTTGAAATTTCAATGATGTGACTGTGTAGTTTTAGAATGATATTGTAGGGTAGGTGCAAGAGGCCTGCTCTAGCTGGTTTGAACATAAAACATTAGTAAAACTCATGGTCTAACATTTCCTATAAATATCCATATATTTAAAGTTAATAAAACCCATACTGACCCCATACTGGCAACAGGCATACAATAATATAGTTTACTTTTATTCTACCAAATTCTCAAAATATCATCAATTAAGAGATGAAATGTCTTTCTTGATAATGAAACATGAAATTCCTCCACATTATAGGTGCCAGATGTTTTCATTCTTATAGGGTACCAGACTCCATCGTTATTATGGGTGTCTGATAGTTCCACTGTTATGGAATATAGGATATCAGATCCTCTAAAATTATTCTTTTCTGCTCTAGGCACAAGGCCTGAAATTTGGGGGGAGAGGGCCAGTCAATTAGATCAATCCCAGTACACAACTGGTACTTAGACCCTGAAACAATGAAAGACAAAGTCGACCTCAGTGGAATTTGAACTCAGAACGTAAAGACAGATGAAATAGCGCTAAGCATTTTGCCCGGTGTGCTAACGCTTCTGCCAGCTCACCACCTTAGGTCCTCTACAATTCTTGGGTAACAGACCCTTGTATCAACATATTGGTGGATTGTCAAACTCCACCACAATTATGGAGTGTCATATTCTTCCTGTATTATGGAACACAAGACATGTCCACTGCTGTAGAATGTCAGATTCTTGCACTATTAGAGCCTGCCAAATACTTTTGTTATCCATGGGTTATGAGAGAACTTTCTCCATCCAAAATTCCCAAAGAAACCATTCTGCCATTCCTATTTACAGCTCTTGTAGAAGAATTGTTTAGAGAAATAACATTTTTAGATTAGCAAATTGATTGGATCCACCTCCTCCTCCTCTTTATCATCATCATCATCATCATCATCATCATCACATTAACATTACATAAACATAAACTGGTGTATATACATATATATATATTGGTTGTATGTAGGAGAGGATCTATGCGTGTATATCTGTGGGATGTTTCTGTACGATGTTTGCGTGAATGAATATATCAGTGTTATTATGTATAGTGCATTCTCACATGTGGTGTCTGTGTGTGAGCTTACTGTATGCACAGAGTGCTACAAACAACTAGAATTAGGTAGGATCAATATACATATAAAACAAGTAGTAGTAGTAGTGGTGGTGGTGGTGGTGGTGGTGGTAATGACAAAAGTCCAGTAGTAGTAGTCAGAGTGTTAGTAGCAAGTGTGAGTCAAGGGAGAGTATGTTATGTCCAAGATGACAGGGTGTGGTTTTGATTTCCTTTTAGAATCAATCGGATCAGAAATCTAACTGTAAATAAATACATTGTGTCTGTATGCATGTGTATACACAACATACATACACACACACACGTGTGTGTGTGTATTTATGTGTGTAAGTGTATATAAGTGAGTGTGTGTGTGTATCCATGTATGTATAAATGTATAAATTGTTCTTTAACTTCACTTTTACTTGTTTCATCTCTTGCTGTGATGGGCATCTGAGATAAAAATTTGACCAAGTAATTTTTCAATATGTCCATATCTATTCCTCACACACCTGTGAAGCTTTCTGGCAAGCTATCGAAAACCTATGGACCCTTGTAACCTGGGTCCTTACTCTAGATCAATGGTTCTCATCTGGGGTCTGTATGACCTTTGGGGGTCCATATAAGATTTTGCTGTTAAAAATTTACGTGCAATAAATTGGTTATACATCTACAATATACAAAACAGTCTAACCATTTTGTATACAGTTCCTCAGTGGAGGCGCAATGGCCCAGTTGTCAGGGCAGCGGACTCGCGGTCATAGGATTGCTGTTTTGATTCCCAGACCGGGCGTTGTGAGTGTTTATTGAGTGAAAACACCTAAAGCTCCACGAGGCTCCGGCAGGGGATGGTGGCGAACCCTACTGTACTCTTTCACCACAATTTTCTCTTACTCTTACTTCCTGTTTCTGTTGTGCCTGTAATTCAAAGGGTCAGCCTTGTCACACTGTGTCACGCTGAATATCCCCGAGAACTACGTTAAGGGTACACATGTCTGTGGAGTGCTCAGTCACTTGCACGTTAACTTCACGAGCAGGAACCCTCGATGTCGTAAGTGACGGAATGCCAACAACATATAGTTCCCCATAATATTTAATTATAAAAATATAACTGGATTTTTTTAAACATCATGCAGTTAGTTATAAGAGCATACCCAAGCAAAACAGAATTCAAAGTGGCTTCTTTCAGTTTCCGTCTAGCAAATCCACTCACAAGGCTTTGGTCGGCCCAAGGCTATAGTAGGAGACACTTACCCAAGGTGCCACGTAGTGGAACTGAATGCAGAACCATGTGGTTGGTAATCCCAGGTTCATTCAATTTTAAAAAAAGGTAAAATCGGACAGGACTTATGGGATGACCTGATACATACATACATACATACATACATACAAACTTACATACATACATACAGACATTCACACATACGTACATACATACATACATACATACATGGATGCATGCATGCATACATACATGATAATGGCCATCCACTCGTGACCGAGGAAGACCATTGCTGACCTTCAGGAACATTCTGCGCTCTAGTACTAACTTACATTTTGCATTTACGGCTCCGTTGGTGGCTAATAAGCCCTACTCTTGATAAGCTTTTGAGAACATACATACATACATACATACATACATACAAACTTAAATACATGCATACAGACATTCATACATACATATACACTAGATATACATGTAGTGCTAGTAAATATACAAACTGATGGGTTTGAGACATGCTGGCACAGCTGTTTTCACGTCTCTTATTTGGCATCACTGATTCAAAGCTAATTTGACATCAGATGTTTTAGCTTTTCTCTCATTTCTTCCATCATACACTCTGTCTCTGTCTCTCTCTGTCTGTCTGTCTCTCTCTGTCTGTCTGTCTCTCTCTCTCTCTCTCTTTCTGTTTATGTGTGTGAGCATATATCTTCTTAGTTGTTTGAGGAGAAGGAAAGATTTTATGCTAATTATGTTGTGTTCAATTAATAAATTGTAATTTCTCTCTTCTCTCTCTTTCCCTTTATGTGTGTGAGGATAGGGAAAGCTTTTATGCCAATTATGTCCAATTAATAACTTGTAACATCTGCCTCATCAACACCACCATCACCACCATCACCACTACCACCACCACCACCACAATCATTGCAATCACCACCCACATCCACCAAACACTCCAATGTACAAAAGTGAAAGTAGGAAAAAATCTATTCCAATCTCCTCACATGTGTTAAAGAGAAGGAGAAGTGGTGCCTGGAGTAAACTGGAAAGATTTGAGATTTGAACCTCTTTCCTTCGTTTGTCTGTCTGTCAGGCTGTCTGTCTGTCCGTCTCTCTCTCTCTCTCTCTCTCTCTATCTATCTATCTATCTATCTATCTCACTTCCATTCAATATGGATGGGCAAGGAGAGAAAGACGCAATGGAAATAGTGCAGCCAGCAAGTTGTTTCCAGTTGAAACAAGTTTTATTATTGGTCAAGACAGTGCTGAGAGTGGGGGGGGGGGGGGCAGAGCAGGTTAAAATGTCATTGACACCAAAGCTCTGGAGAGGAGGGGAAAAAGTAAGAAGATATATATATGTATATTGACATATAATACATGTATCTGTGAGTATATATATATATATATATATATATATATATATACATGTGTGTGTGTGTGTGTGTGTATGTACATACATATTTACAAGACCAAAAACAAACACATACACACAGGTGCTGAAAATGAATGTTAGAGAGAGAAGGGAGGGGGAGCAGGGGGGCGAGAGAGAAGGGTAAGGTAATAGGGAGAGGGGTGATCAAAAGTGATTCCAACATAAAGGTCAACAAGAATACTTGTAACAAAATCTGATATCTGTAAATATAGCTTAGCAGCTACACACACACACACACACACACACGTCCCTATGTGTGTGTGTGTGTATGTATGTATTTATCCTGAGAGAAGAAGAGAGAGAGAAAGAGAGAAGAGTTCTTGTAGTCATGGAGAGATTAGTTCATTTCTTACAGAGAGGTTTGCAGATAGGGGTGTGTATGTATATGTGTATGTATGTATGTAAGTATATATATATATATATATATATATATATATATATATATATCTGTACACACACATACATACATGCATACATACATACATGCACATGTGCATATACATATATAAAAGTATACTTGAACATATACACACACACTCGCACTTATTGGCTGTGTGGCAGGTAGCTTGCTTACCAACCACATGGTTCCAGGTTCAGTCCCACTGTGCGGCATCTTGGACAAGTGTCTTCTATTATATCCTTGGGCTGACCAAAGCCTTGTGAGTGGATTTAGTAGATGGAAACAGAAAGAAGCCCATCACATATACATATATTTTCTTTTTTTTTTTTTTCAAAATGTAACTACATGTGGATTGTTGGCGATTTTTCTTCCTCTGTCCTCCTTTTCTCTTGGACTTTCCTCCGTCTTCTGTTCCTGAAGAAGAGCTTTGCTCAAAATGTAAAACTACCTTTCTTTCCTTCCCTGAGCGTCTGCTAATACTTTGCATGTACCACTTCCTTGCATTGTTGTTTCTTTCTTGTGCTTTTTCTTCATTTTTGGGGGGGATTAACTATATATATAATCAGATTCAATTATGGCTTTGATTCGGCCATCATCAACTTCAGTAGGCTGACCAGAATGTTGGTCATCTTTGAGTGAAAAATCTCCAGAACAGAATTTTTTAAACCATTTCTTATTTCTTTATTGCCCACAAGGGGCTACACACAGAGGGGACAAACAAGGACAGACAAATGGGTTAAGTCAATTATATCGACCCCAGTGCGTAACTGGTACTTATTTAATCAACCCCGAAAGGATGAAAGGCAAAGTCGACCTCAGCAGAATTTGAACTCAGAATGTAGCGACGAGTGAAATACCTATTTCTTTACTGCCCACAAGGGGTTATACACAGAGGGGACAAACAAGGACAGACAAACAGATTAAGTCGATTATATCGACCCCAGTGTGTAACTGGTACTTATTTAATCGACCCCGAAAGGATGAAAGGCAAAGTCGACCTCGGCAGAATTTGAACTCAGAATGTAGCGACGAGTGAAATACCTATTTCTTTACTGCCCACAAGGGGTTATACACAGAGGGGACAAACAAGGACAGACAAACAGATTAAGTCGATTATATCGACCCCAGTGTGTAACTGGTACTTATTTAATCGACCCCGAAAGGATGAAAGGCAAAGTCGACCTCGGCAGAATTTGAACTCAGAATGTAGCGACGAGTGAAATACCTATTTCTTTACTGCCCACAAGGGGTTATACACAGAGGGGACAAACAAGGACAGACAAACAGATTAAGTCGATTATATCGACCCCAGTGTGTAACTGGTACTTATTTAATCGACCCCGAAAGGATGAAAGGCAAAGTCGACCTCGGCGGAATTTGAACTCAGAACGTAGCAGCAGACGAAATACCATTAAGCATTTTGCCCAGTGCGCTATCGATTCTGCCAGCTCGCCTTTTGTAAACCATTTCTGATATGTGCATTCTGTTAAGCAATCAACACCATAAACTTCACATTTCTCTTTGTGAGCTTCAGCAGCTTTCTCGCCTTTACGGAAATAAAGAAGCAAAATATGTCGAAAATGTTCATTTTTGCCCTCCATGTTAAAACTGACACTGAACTAGCAGCAGCAAACAAAACTATGCACAATTTTCTTCTAAAGGAAGCTAAAAGTAATGGCTACCAAATGTCAAAAGGAAAAAAATTATAACATTGACAAAAGTCATTCAAAAAAATCATAACTCTATCTATTTGCAAAAAATTAACTTACTTTCTTGCCAACCCAATATTTTTAATGCTTGGTTTATAATTGGGTGTAATGTATGTTATGTTCTGCTTGATGGATTTTTCATAATGTGTTCATCTATTCAATTGTCAGTGTGACTTTAGTTCATGCCATGCACTTTGTATGTACTTTATTTATACAGGGTGTGGCAAATATCGTATATTGTATTGAATTTGTATCTATATTATACTAAAGCTTGATCAATTAACATTTCTGTCCACGAGTTATTGACCAGGGTTTGATTTTGTTTGTTTCTTTTCTTCAGATCTATTTCTTCTTTTTCTGTTCATGCTTCATTTGTATTTAGTTTTAGCCCTTTGTGTTCTGAGTTCAAAGCCTGTCAGGTTGTGTGGTTAAGAAGATTGCTTTGCAACCAATTGATTTCAGGTTCAATCTCACAGTGCAACATCTTGAGTCAGTGGCCTCTTGTATTATGGCCTTGGGTCAATCAATACCATGTGAATAGATTTGATAGTTGGAAACTGCGTGAAAGCTCATCATACATGTGTGTGTTTGCATGTGTATGTGTGTGTGAGTGTGCATATATATGTGTGTATATATATGTGTATATATATATATATATATATATATATATATATATTTGAGGAGATTCGTTATAGGTATAAGAATATACCATAAACAAGTGTACTTGTTTATGGTATATTCTTATACTTATAACGAATCTCCTCAAATATTATTTTCATATTCTTATTACCTGTTTTTAGCTGATTTTCATGAATATGATGAATCCTTATTAGAAATCACCTTTTCTCACATATATATATATATATATATATATATGGTCAGTAAATCATAAATCTGAAAGAGAGCCACACTCTAAGTTAAAGAGCAGGATCTAAGAAGACATATGTAAAGCTAAGCACTTTATGGACATGAAACTTTGGGTAACCCTATGAACCAGCCATAACTATATCTAAATATATATAATCATCTGTTACACTACTCTCACCCCAGTGTACTAACCTACCCACCCTTTCTGTTCCTCTGTCCTATTCTGTTTTTCATATTGACCTTGTACCTTAACCCCACATCTTTCCCCCCATCTCTCTCTCTTGATGGATAAGCCAAGTATTCACCCCTTCAGCTTGACACCTGCTTCTGTCCCTCTATCTTACTTTCTTATTCCTCATTTCAGTGTCCAACTCTGCTTAACTCTTTTGATACCAACCCGGCTGAAACTGGCTCTGGCTCTGTAATACAAATGTCTTGTTTTCAAAAGTTTTGAATTAAAATCTTCCACCAAACCTTAGTCACAATCTATGTTCCTAACATCAGCTTAATGATAACTAAATTATTTTACTAAATTCTTTGTTTATTTAAAATAAATTGAAAGAAACACAGAGTACCTCAAAATAAATATGGTAACAAAAGGTTAAGGGTCTTATCTTGCAAGTATTTGGTAACCTCTGCTGGTGCCACACAAAAAGCACCCAGTACACTCTGGGAAGCAGATGGCATTAGGCAAGACATCCAGCTGTGGAGACCATTCCAAAACAGATGCTGGAACTCAGTACAGACTTCTGGTTTGCTTGTTCATGTTGAACCATCCAGCTGATGCCAACATAGAAAAAGGAGCATTTGATGATGATGATAATGATGATGACAATGATATATGTACAAATGTGTGTGTGTGTGAGGGTGGGGGTCTTTGAATCCATATTTGTCTCCTTCCACCACTTGACAACTGGCGTGGGTTCGTTTATGCCCCCATAACTTAGCAGTTCTGTGAAAGAGACCAATAGAATAATTACTTGATTTATAGAAGAAAGGAAAAAGCCATCAGTGCTGGTGTCAATTTGTTTGACTAAAACCCTTTAAGGCAGTGCTCCAGTGACTGAAACAAGTGAAAGATAACTCATCTTTGCCTTTCTTCCTTTTAAAGCCAGCATAACAGAATACCAGTCATGTATTGGGATCAATTTAATCATTGATACTAGTACATCGCAGGGTTTTTCAAGCAGGAGACAACAGTTGAGAATCCCAATCAAATTTTAGCATTGTTTATGTTTTAGGAACAAATGAGGGTGTAAAGCCCAACAACTACAGTAATCCTATGAAAAACAGTGGCCCCAGGTATTATTCATCTGTTACAGGAATATCCAGGAAATAGTCATAGCTACAAATCAGCAGACACTGTTATGAATCAGAAAGAAATAGTTCATTATCCAACAGAATTACAAAATCCATTGGAATCTTCAGATTTACTGCTAGACAGACATCAGCTAAAAACAGAATCACCAATAATTCGAATCAGTTACAACTGTGCAATAGCACAAAACAGATGGTTAAGCGACTTGCAACACATGTCACTGAGACTGCAAATTTCAATGGATGCACCAAAAGACAGATGCAACTACACTCAAAATTCCACCTACAAAAACAGATGTGCTCTTTCAGTTTAAAAGTCTGCAGTATGCAGAATGGCTAAGCTTTCACATGTTGATCAATAAATCCCAAGGGTAAACACTGAAGGTTGCTGGACTGCATTTTGAGAAATACTGCTTAACTAATGGCTAGTTATATACTAGATGCTCAAGAAATGGAACCCTCTCACCTTCATCATCATCATCATCATCATTTAGTGTCCATTTTCCATGTTGGCATGAGTCGGGGAGTTTGACAGGAGCTGGCTGTTTTGGCTTGATATCTACAGATGTATGCCCTTCCTAATGCCAACCACTTCATAGAGTGTACTGGGTGCTTTTTAAATGCACCATCACCAGTGCTTTTTACATGGTACCAGCACCAGTGCATTCTACATGGTACCAGTAACATTGCTTTTGACATGGCACCATGATCTTTTTAATTCTTGTTGGTAAATGAAAAGCATTGTACATGCTGAGAGCTGACATGACAATGTTTGAGGACTGCCAAAAGCTATAAAGGGTACAAATTTAATACCATAAAATTTAACCCTTTCGCATTCAGATTACTCTATGAAATGTAATTCTTATTTATTCACATTATTTGAAATTAATTATACATTATCTCATAGCTTTGAGATTTCAATGATGTGATTGTCTATTTTTAAAATGACACTGCATAGTAGGTGTGAGAGGCCAGATCTGACTAGTTTGAAAATAAAACTGGTTGAATATTTTGGCCAGATATGGCCAGTTTAAATGCTAAAGAGTTAAGAAGATCATCACAATTCTTAAATATATTTCTATCCGTACATATATTGAGGTCTCACTATTTAGATGTGTGGAGTTCCTTCGAACACTCTGGGTACTGCATATCATAAGAATAACTTCATTTCCAAGAATGGGTTGCTTCTCAACACTTCTACTCATTTCACAAATAATTTTAAGAATTAGATAATATCAAAAAAAAAAAAGAGAAAAAGTTCTATTCATATGTTCTTACTTAATTTGCATGAATTAGCATATGTTATTTATGCAATCAAATTATAGAATACACTATTAATATTGAGTGCATATCTGCAGTGCGTTGCATTACAGAAACCAGATGGCTATAAATGTATAGGATGACAATTTCAAGTCTTAGCTGAACATTAATTTTTCAAGAGTAATCCAATATTGTTTGATTAAACTAAATATGCCTTCATTAGACACAATTGTCTTTCAGGAAAATATATAGCTACATTCCAGGAGTAATCTCAAGCGTTCCACTGATATGTGTGTATGTATGTATATATATATATATATATATATATATATATATATATATATATATATATATATATATATATATATATATATATATAGTCCTTCTTCAGCAACACATTTTCCCATTTGAGTCAATACAGAATTACAGATAGTATTTGTAGAATTTTGACAGGCACTTCATTTTCTCAAACTCACAAGAGCGAAAGGCAAAACTGATCTAAGCAAGATTTGAACCCAGAATATAAAGAACCCAAGCAAATGGAGCAAAGTACTTTTTCTGACACTCAACTGATTCTGCCAGCTCACTGCCTGAATAATAATAATAATAATAATAATAATAATAATAATAATAATAATAATAATAATAATAATAATAATGATAATAATAATAATACTCGGATGCAGTACCAGGCAGTGGCTCTCATGGCTTCTGATCTTAATTGATTGGAAAGTGTTATCATGTTCATTGTTTTGTCTTGGTATAAAATGATGGGCTACAGCAAATATTCTGCTTAATACCACAGATTTGCTTGTCAGTTGTCTGACCTTAACCAGTTGAGCATGTCCCTTGGTGGCTGACGATATGTGCATCTCTGATCACGAGCAGAAGTAGTGGGGGAGCATCATAGCCATGTGTTGAGAGGAATTATTTGGGGTTTGAATAATTCACCTTTGGAAACATGGGTGTTTTGCTCAACATCCTTAAACAAACCTTATTCAGGGACCTTTTGAGCAGGATGGGCTACTCGACCTGAAGAAAATTCTAACTGGGCCCCACCTGCGAGGTCATGCGCTGTTTATCTTGATATGAGATCACCATGTCGCGCATACATGGTTGTGATGCATGTGCCTGGTGTACCCTTATCAGACGGGTAGTCATGATGGGTATAATGGGCTTCGTGTATTTTACCCCAGTGTCACTTTGATGGCATGCACTACTCTCTCACTCAATAATAATAATAATGATGATGATAATAATAATAATCCTTTCTACTATAGGTGCAAGGCCTGAGATTTTTGAAGAGGGGGCTAGCCGATTCCATCAACCCCAGTACTCAACTGGTACTTATTTTATGGACCCCAAAAGGATGAAAGGTAAAGTTGACCTCAGTGGAATTTGAACTCAGAACATAAAGACATAAAGAAATGCTGCTTAGCGTTTTGACTAGTGTGCTCCTGATTTTGCCAATTCACTGCCCTTCCAATAATAATAATAATAATAATAGTAATAATAATAATAAGAAGAAGAAGAAGAAGAAGAAGAAGAAGAATCCTTTTTACTGCAAGCACAAGGGTTCAGATTTGGGGGAGGGGGATAGTCGATTACATCAACCCCAGTGTTTCACTGGTACTTATTTTATCAACCCCAGACGGATGAAAGGTAAAGTTGACCTCAGTGGAGTTTGAACTCAGAACTCAGACAGGTGAAATACCACAAAGCATTTCATCCAGCGAGCTAACGATTCTGCCAGTTCGTTACCTTGATGATGATGATAATAATAATAATAATAATAATAATAATAATAATAATAATAATAATAATAATAATAATAATAATAATAATAATAATAATAATAATAATGGTGGTGTGTAAAGTTTTGACACAAGGTCAACAATTTTAGAGAGAATTATATCAATTTCAGTGCTCAACTGGTACACTCCCTACCCCCACCTTCTCCCAAAAAAGGGGATGAAAAGCTAAGTTGACCTCAGCAGAATTTGAACTCAAAACATAAAAAGCCAGAAGAAATGCTGCCAGGCATTTTGTCCTACGTGCTAATAATTCTTCCTTAAAGGTCTTCAAATTTTGGCACATGGCTAACAGTTTTAGAGAGAAGGGGGTTAATCAATTACACCAACGCCAGTAAGGGGCCGTTACATTATTTTATCATCCCTGAAAGGACGAAAGGCAAAAGCTGACCTCAGTGGGATTTGAAACTTAGAAATGTAAAGGGCTGGGAAAATTGTTGCCAAGCAGTTTGTCTGATGCTCTAACGATTCTGCCAGCTCACCACCTTGATAATAAACATAATAATAATAATAATAATAATGATAATGGTTAACTTTGTTGCCACGAGACCAATAGATGAAGGATATAATAATAATAATATGTTGTCCTTGATTTAGTAAAAATAAGTTTGGACTGAAAAATTTGGAAGTAGATTGTTGAGATTTAAATAAATGCATAGATACATAGATATGGGTATATATACATAGGTATGTTTGTACATATACATAGATATGTGTGTAAGTATATATATATATATATATACGGAGAGAGAGATGGATGGATGGATTGATACATACATACATATTATTTGTATATTATGTATGTAAGATGTAGTTATATAGAGAGATAAATATATATTGCATACACACACACACACACACACACACACACACATATACATGTATATATAAATTATTTATATATTATGTGAGATGTATTTATATATAGATATTTATATAGGTGTATATATATATATGTATATTCATATATTATATATATTTGCGTTTATATGTATTTATATATATTCATATGTATGTATGTGTATGAGTGAATACATATATACAGACATATATATATATATATATATATATATATATATATATATATATATATATATATAATATTTGTGTGGCGTGTGTTTGTGTGTGTGTGACTTTAGAAAGAGAGAGATTGATTGACAAAGTCAAATCGGCAAATAAACGAAAGGACACGGACATAAACACGGACCCTGAGTATAAGGACATAAAGAGAGAAAAAGGGGCGGGGGTCTTAATAAGGGACATAAGAGGCACAGAGACGGAATAACGACAAAGTGAAAAAAAAAATACGATAAAGAAAGAGAGATCAAGAATGTGAGTACCTACCCATTGTTGGTGTCGTCTAAGCTCTGTTGGTGTTGATTGTTCTGTTTATTGGAGGGGGCTGACGAAAAAATTGGCACCTTCGACTGAGAGCGGCTCTCTTTACGAGCACGTGTTGAAGCGGCTACAGTGGTGGACAGACTCATTTTGGATCACAGCACAGCAAGGAAACTTCGCTAACGGAGTTCGTTCTCACAGCACAGCAGCAGACGACTTCTTCCTCCACTACTTTTTACCTACTTCTTTGGTTCTGTGATATCGTGTTGATGATGGTGATAACAGAAGTGCTGGTGGTAGTAGTTGCTAGCTACTGGTGGCCGTGGTGATGATGGAGGTGGTAGTTGTGGTGGTAGTAGTGGCTCTTGTGGTTCGAGTAGTAGTAACGGCAACGGTGACAAAATAAAATGTGGAAGGTAGACGTTCTGAGGGTTTGACTACACCCAAGTCTACAAGAATCAACTGTGTAGCTATGTTTATATTTAGTTGAATGTGTAACTATCACTTTGTTCCTGTGAGTGGGTGTGTTTTTCTCTTTCAGTGGTTGATAATATTTATACGTTAAAACTAATTATAAATACATCGACGAACGTGCGCGATTTAATTTCTGATAGACATATATATATATATATATATATATATATATATATATATATATATAAACACACGCACACACGCCTATTAACGTGTATGTACAGGTGCGATTGTGTATACACGGATAAACACGCACGCGTATACCTGTGTGTGTGTGTGTGTGTGGTTTCTATGTAATAAATACGATTCTATACACGTGTGTGTATGTTATGTGCTAGTGTGCCGAGTATGGAGTACCACTTGTTGCTAGAGATGTGTCGATCCAAGTAGGCTGAGATCCATGTTCAAAGCAGTGACGCTGTTTCTCTGACGTGAAATCTCTGTTATTCCAACGTGTTGTAGTCTCCAACTCTCTTCACCATTTCCACTTGATCAATTCTAATTTCTCTTACACTACTTTTTCAATTACCAATTACCGTTTGTAAACAATCTTCTCTGCTCTGGTTTTTCTACACAGTTTGTCTATGAGAATAGATTGATAGAAAGAGAGCGAGGAGGGGAGAGAGAGCGAAGAAGAGAAACAAAAACGAGAGAGAAAGAGAGAGAGAGAGCAGAGATGCTCAAAGACTTTATTTATTCCTAAATTTAATCAAAAGGTATATACTAACATCCACACTCCATGGTGAATACTTTTATTAAATCCAGCACCTACTTGTTGCTGTTTCTGTTTTGATTTTTTTTTTGTTAAATATATTTGCGTGCGTACATGTGTGTGTGTGTTCGTTCTGTAGCT
>NC_142940.1:56134760-56254760 GCF_046866305.1 Octopus bimaculoides
TTACAGAGCATCAGTGCACTGTTAGAGATTTTTAAGCACTGGGTAGTAACATTTATAACTATTTTTTTTTTTAATTCAATAACAATAAAATAAATGAAACATAAAAATAAATAAAATAAATTATATAAAATAAATAAAATAAAATAACTTCGAAACAAAACAAAACAAAACAAAAATCACTGCTTTCTTTTGTAAATAAATTGGTCGTTTTCCAGCTCAGCAGCGAAATACGTAATTTCTCTCCAAATCTTGTATTTGATAATATTTTTGGCAGTATTAATAATATACAGAGAATTGTAACACACAGAAAATAGAAAATCAAATCTACATGCTGGAAAAATCTAAGGGAAATACAAAAATTGCATATTTAAAAACAGAAATAGTTTTTTTTTTTGCATCCATTTTTTTTTGCATCCATTTTTTTTTGCATCCATTTTTTAATTTTTTTTATTTCATGCATGTATGGTTTAGATGGTTCTTTTGTTGGTGCAATTGTTTTTACAGTTGATTGCCCCTTCCTGTCACTGAATACTGTTCAACTGTGAATTAAGGAGTGTAACCTGTTTTTCCTCACTCAGGCAAAATAGAGATAACGAAGCTGATGTTTTAATTTACCACTTTTTAAATTTTATTTATTTATTTTTAGGTCAGATCAACTTCTTTTTTTGTTTTTTGTTTTTTTCTTTTGTTTTTTTTTCTTTCAAATATCGCTCCCACCACCACCACCGCCATCACCATCAATCACCACCACCATCAGTACCAACATGGCAGTTGCCACCATCATCACCACTACCAACAACAAAAATAGCAACTACAACATTATCATCATAATAATCATGACCTTCCTCCTCCACCCCTCCTCTCCCCCTCCTCTTCCCCTCCTCCCCCTCCTCCTCCTCCTCCTCCTCCTCCTCCTCATCATCATCATCATCATCATCATCGTCATCAACGTCTCCCTCTTCCCTATTTCAATGGCTGCTTTTGTCCATATCAGCCTAGATTGGACAGGTTTTCAGCATTTCCTAGTTCCATATCAATAATCTACCATTTCGTTTGTTTAGCTTCAGAATTCCAAGAGATCTGACCTCAAGCACACAGTACCCTTTCACCCAGCACTCATTAACCATTTTTACCTCAAAACCATAATTTTGGGAAAGGGGTTCTGCACTTGATTCCTTCCCTTACTTCCTTAAAGTCTTCACTCCCGAAGGAGCCACTGGTGACATTTCTCCATCGTTCTCAGCTCCGGTTTGGCTTTTCTGTTTAAAATGGTGAGGAAGATTAAAATGGTGACCTTCCTCTCCCAAGTTTTGTTGGTGTTGAATTCTCATTCATGCTTCTGTCACTTGTCACACAAAAAAAAAGCACCCAGTACACTTTGTAAAGTGGTTGGTGTTAGGAAGGGCATCCAGCTGAAGAAATCATGCCCAAAACAACAGACTGGAACTTGGTGCAGCCCCTGGCGGAGGCGGCGGCGGAGGCGGCGGAGGCGGCGGCGGAGGCGGCGGCGGAGGCGGCGGAGGCGGCGGAGGCGGCGGAGGCGGCGGCGGAGGCGGAGGCGGCGGCGGAGGCGGCGGCGGAGGCGGCGGCGGCGGCGGAGGCGGCGGCGGGGGCGGAGGCGGCGGCGGGGGCGGAGGCGGCGGCGGCGGAGGCGGCGGCGGAGGCGGCGGCGGAGGCGGCGGCGGCGGCGGAGGCGGCGGCGGAGGCGGCGGCGGCGGCGGAGGCGGCGGCGGAGGCGGCGGCGGAGGCGGCGGCGGAGGCGGCGGCGGAGGCGGCGGCGGAGGCGGCGGCGGAGGCGGCGGCGGAGGCGGCGGCGGAGGCGGCGGCGGAGGCGGCGGCGGAGGCGGCGGAAGCGGAGGCGGCGGCGGCGGTGGCGGAGGCGGCGGGGAGGGGGCGGCGGCGGTGGCGGCGGAGGCGGCGGAGGCGGAGGAGGTGGAGGAGGCGACGGTGGAGAAGGCGGCGACGGTGGAGGCGGAGGCGACGGTGGAGGCGGAGGCGACGGTGGAGGCGGAGGCGACGGTGGAGGCGGAGGCGACGGTGGAGAAGGCGGCGGCGGAGGCGACGGTGGAGGCGGAGGCGGCGGAGGCGACGGTGGAGGCGGAGGCGACGGTGGAGGCGGAGGCGGCGGAGGCGGAGGCGGCGGAGACGGAGGCGGCGGAGGCGGCGGAGGCGGCTGAGGCGGCGGAGGCGGAGGCGGCGGAGGCGGCTGAGGCGGCGGAGGCGGAGGCGGAGGCGGCGGAGGCGGAGGCGGCGGAGGCGGCGGAGGCGGCGGAGGCGGCGGAGGCGGAGGCGGCGGAGGCGGCGGAGGCGGCGGAGGCGGCGGCGGAGGCGGCGGCGGAGACGGGGAGGAGGAGGAGGAGGCGGAAGCGGCGGCGGAGGCGGCGGCGGAGGCGGCGGCGGAGGCGGCGGCGGAGGAGGAGGCGGGGAGGAGGAGGAGGAGGAGGAGGAGGAGGCGGAGGCGGCGGCGGAGGCGGCGGCGGCGGAGGCGGCGGCGGCGGAGGCGGCGGCGGCGGAGGCGGAGGCGGAGGCGGCGGCGGAGGCGGCGGCGGAGGCGGCGGCGGAGGCGGCGGCGGAGGCGGCGGCGGAGGCGGAGGCGGAGGCGGCGGTGGCGGCGGCGGCGGCGGTGGCGGCGGCGGCGGCGGCGGAGGCGGCTGCGGAGGCGGCGGCGGAGGCGGCGGCGGAGGCGGCGGCGGAGGCGGCGGAGGCGGCGGCGGCAGGGAGGCGGCGGCGGCGGGGAGGCGGCGGGGAGGCGGCGGGGAGGAGGCGGCGGTGGCGGCAGCAGTGGCGGTGATTTCAGCACACATATGCACACCCACACACACACAAACACACACACATGCACAGATGATGTGTTGGGGTCAGCTGTAGTCCAGTGAATCGAATATACTAAATATTTTCTGCGGATCAGCAGTGGGATAAAATGCAGTGTCAAAGCTGACTGGCAGGATTTCAATTTGGTCATTAATCAAAGAGATTAATTACTGTGACACCCTTACAGACTCGATAAAAAAAAAGTGACCATAAATTCTGGACGACTGAAAGCTCAAATTGACAGAAATGTGGAATTACTGCACTGGTGTCATGTGAATTTCACAAAGCACATTGAACTTTGCACCACAAATGATGAAAACCATGTTGAAAATGTTTTCCGTTTATGTAGTTAACTCTCTAGCAACACTCAGGCCTATTAATTGGTCCGAGTGATACAAGCTGAAAGGTCTTTGAGGTAAATCCATCCGTCCAATGAAACAAACGTTTTGAAGTGTAATAGCCAATCAGAGATTGTCTTTCATCATCATCCTCATCCAGTGTTTTAACTCCTTGTTTTGTCCCCGTTAACAGGGGATTTCCAGCTGTGTCTTTGAACAAGACACTTTATTTCACATTGCTCCAGTCCACTCAGCTGGCAAAACTGAGTAGTACCTGTATTTCAAAGGGCCAGCCATGTCACATTCCGTGTCACACTGAATCTCCCTAAGAACTACATCAAGGGTAGCTATGTCTGTGGAGTGCTCAACTACTTGCAAGTTAATTTCACAAGCTGGCCGTTCCATTGATCGTATCAGCTGGAACACTCATTATTCTAACCAACAGAATACCAGTTGAATAAGATTATTGTAAATATCCATTTTTGCCTGTATCTCCACACTTTACTTTTACCTTGTAATATTACAATAAATTATTTTATGATAACAGTAACTAGTGAGCTTGCTAGTTCCTTCTAGCAAGCTAGGAAATTAATTGGTTCATAGACCTCATTTTAAGGCCATCCACTACAACTCTTTATCAAATTCATTTTTAATTGTTAAAACAGTATTAACATGTATAATGTAGAGAGCATTATGAAGCTAACTGGAAATATATTATATGTAGTGAAGAAAATCTATACTAGTGAATAACTAATGTTATTTTAATTTCTCCTGTAAATATGGAAGATAGCTTCAGACATATTTGGGTTTATTTTGGTCTCATTGACAAATTATAGCTTCCACAGTTCTTCAATACTCCTGCAACAACAATGAAAGAAATATTTTGCTGACAAGGTCAGATTAATTCTCCCTGGCATGTGATGGAATCTGTTTTCTGTACATCTTCAGTGTTTGTTGCTTCTGTGCATCTGCCACACACAAAAAACTATCTTCCCAGTTAACCTTCCTTTGATGCTACTGCACCTCTTATGTGTCGATATCTACAGATTTAGCAAGGCAATCTACCTGAAGGAGCTTGTGATTTGTCAGCCTTATATATACATAAGACCCAACAGAGGAGTCATTCTAAGAGACAGTAGTATGATAGATAAAGCAATTAAGGATATGGTAGAAGCAAAGAAAGCACTTGGTCCATCAAGGATTACCACTGAAATACTTGCAATATCTGCTGCAGTACAATATAGCTTAGTCATCTGTATAGTAAATCAGTTTGTACAATCCTAGGTACTCCTAAAAAAAGATAATATACTCCTAAATACTCCTAAAAACAGGATGGTCAAAACTGGAATGTCTTTCATCATAGGTCTGCACAATTACTGCTTAGATAGGGATAACTTGATGAGTGTTGTTCACTGATATTGGAAGCCAGATCTGTTCTTTATGCTTACATGTAATCCAAATTGGTTTGGAATTGCTGCAGAACTTGAGGTGCATCAAAAAACTATAGGACCAGCCACACTTGATATCAGAGCTGTTAAAAGACATTATGAAGAATGTTCTTGGAGAAGTACATTGAATTCCAGATGAGAGGTCTTCCACATGCACACACAAATGCTGATAATCTTGGAACAAGATAAATCTCAAATAGCAAATGTTTCAATGTGTTTGTTTCCACAGAAAGATCAAGAATTGCTGGAAACCATTTCAGGATGTAATATGCATGGTCTTTGCAGCAATCCCTATCTCAAAGAAGATTCCTAACACTTGTTGAGTATGTGTAAGCATGAAGAGATCAATCAGTTCTCGTTGTATTTACATGATTAGATGTGTTTAAAAAAAAAAAGTGGTTCCACAGCTCACTTAAGTCTTCATATTAGATTTCTATTGACAAACATTCTGTTTACAGCATATCAACAACTAACTGACAAAAATAATTCAAGACTAAGGTTTCCTTTATTAGGATGAAGCTCCACATATGTTAAGATATATGTATGAAGCTGTTGATATCAAAATTCAAGGTCTTATGCAAAATGGTTTACCTTTCAGAGGCAAGATTATGGTATTTTTCATGATTTTCGGTAAATGCCTCCTATATTAAAAGAAAGTTAGAATGGCTACTACAATGGGCATAAATTATGATGCATTCCTTATTTTAGGAAAGAACAATAGTGCTACGGCTTACCATGAATATGCAATTACACAATCAAAAGCACTGTGGAAAAGCTTATTTTCTGTCTTGTATCAATGAAAGGGGGAAACAACTAAACTCTGACTGAAAGATTGCGCTTCTAAATATGTTGAGGTTGTATTGAACTTTTAATAATGAAATAAACAGAAAGTGGATGAAAGAAGTTATGGTTTTAATTTATCATGATGTGTTTATTGTTAGAAATATTGTATTGGACATGATGGCCCAATAGAGAACTATAGGGAAAAATAAGGAAAGTTCTTTCCATAAATTGATGTAGTCTTGTGATTACACTTGATAAAAGGTTGTAGTTAATTTCCTCTGAGTTAAATTGTGAGAATGTGAACATGGGAGGGAGGGAGAAAGAAACAGACACATACAGACAGAGAATTGTGAGTGTCGTCTGCTTTAGTTTTTGCTTTAAGTTAGTAGCAACATAGATAATTTGTGTCACCAAATTTCATTATTGATAAGTCTTGTTGCTGAAACAACTGATACCCAAAGAGCAGTTGACATAATGCTTGGTTGTGTTCATTTCTCTTGTCTTCCCGCTACCTTGATGGAAAAGTTTATATAGGTTTGACTGATTCACAGTCAAGAACCTTGATTGGTCAGTTTGGATGCTAACACCATCAATTCAATGTGCATTTGAAAAGCCATAGTGGTTAACCTTTTTTTCACTTCATCAGTCAATTTTATGAGCATTTAGAAAACCTTAGTGGTCAGCTTTTGCTGATGTCATCAGCCAGTTTTATATTCCAGCTGTTTGTCAAAAATGTCCAGATTGGAAACAATGAGTCTTGATTTCAGTTTTAGAGAGAGATCTGCTGCAAATTAAAGAGAAATAGTAAATCAAGCTTTTACCTGCCAAACTGGATCCGGCAAACTCCACAGAACAATCAGTACTATTTCCTACCCCATGAGGATTTGGTTGATTGCCATTTTTCACAGTTTTATTAAACCAATCAAAGGACAGAAGAACAGTACATATCAGCTAGGAACTGGCTATATAAAGCAGAATACACCCTCCCTCTCCTTCTCTCTCTCTCTCTCTCTCTCTCTGTTTTCAGTGGAATACAGCTGGAGCAATCAGTTTGCTTCTCCTTCTTCCAACAGAACTCAACCAGAAAACAAATGGACTTGTTACACTCAGTTTCAGTGCAAGACACATTTTAGCTAAAATAATACTTCATTTTTCTATATCTCTGTTTTTCCAGGTCACATACATTGATTTCATTTGTTTTTACTTCAGCAACATTTTCTTCTAACATCACACATATAACACAAAAAGAGCATTATTTCAAGAATATAGGTACAATACTTCTTTCACAACACATTTATCTCGAACTTCGTATTTTATTGATTAATAATTTTTGCATTTTTCTTTTGCTAAATGAATTACTGTCTTATTCAAACCTGCACTTTTATGAACTTTTGAACGTAAATGCATACAGCTTAACTATATTGAATTATCATACCACTTAGGCTGGTGAAGGTCTACTTCCTGGTGGCACAAAAAAAATAAGAACTTACATACATCCAAATACACACACACACACACACACACACATACACACACACGCACACACACACACACACACACACACAGGTAAGTATAATTATACATACATCCATATATATATTTAATATCATCTGAGTAATAACCTCATAACGTGCATTTCAAAGCTCCTCTACTGTTATTGGCTATCATATGCCATCATACAGCAGGATACTCCATTTACTGGATATACATGAGGAAATCCATTAGTGTACACAAAATTTGTATCAAAATTCATAAAACAAGATGGAATGAAAATGCTTTAATCACAAAAGTAGAAAAAGGGTGGTGGGGAGCAGTAATACAGTGAGCAGGGAAGTGAGGGCAGGAAAGGGCATCCTCTAGGGCATTGTTTCTCAAACAAGGGTTACCCTTGCATAACCCTTAAAATAAATTACATGACTCAAGAATAATTATATACTATATCTTTCTCATATTTTTTTCATCATAGTTCATGTGGTAAATATCATATTTTTGTGTATATATATATACATACATACATATATATATATATATATATATATATATATGCATACATACACAATACACATACACACACACACACACACGTACATATACATGGTTGTTATATTTTTGGGATAACATAATGGGTTAGATAGGATGATGTCTACATTCTTTTCTTTTCTTTTCTTTTCTACTCTAGGCACAAGGACCGAAATTTTGTGGGAGGGGCCAGTCGATTAGATCGACCCCTGTATGCAACTGGTACTTAATTTATCGACTCTGAAAGGATGAAAGGCAAAGTCGATCTCGGCAGAATTTGAACTCAGAACATAAAGGATGATGTCTATATTACAATAACCAATAATATGTTGTGCATGTATAGTAATACTACGATCATGAAATTAGCATCAGCCTACCTCACTCTTTCTCGTGGGACCCCTAGGAACCTTTTGCAGGACCCTAGGGTTCCAGGGAACCCCTGTTGAGAAACACTGTTCTAGGGTAACACCTTTACCATTTTGACTGCTGGGAACATTGGACAGCTTGGGAAGCCTTTTCAGTACACAAAGTGCTGCATGCAAGTAAAATAGCAATTTCAAAAGTGACACCAGTATTGTGTACACTGGAATTTTCCAGTGTTAAATTTCTCTTCTTAATTCTCTAACATCATCCAGATACTTAATTCAAATATATTCATATATGCATATACATGTGTTAATACTTGTTCATCTGTTATGCGATTCTGTTTTTTCTTTTCTTCATTCGTCATCATTTGTTATCATTAACAATGACAACAACAGCTGCCAAGTGGAGCAAAAGTATGAAAATACATATTTTATTTAGTTGAAAGTATTGAGCGATACATGAGATTATATTGAGAGGGGCAGACAGAGTTATTTGCTGTATGCATATATATCTTTCATCATGATAGATCGCTAGCCACTACACATTCTTTTTTTTCTCTCTATGTTTCTCTCTTTGTTTTCTTCTGTGTTCCGTTCTGTGGAAGAGCGTAGGCTCGAAACGTTAAAGACTTTTTCACTTCCCGAGAGTTATACTAATACATCTGTTTGTTATCTACACCACCTGTCTTCGTCTTTTGTTTTTTTTTGTGCATTCTCCCTATATATATATGTGTGTGTGTGTGTGTGTGTGTGTGTGTGTGTGTGTGTGTGTGTGTGTGTGTGTGTGTGTGTGTGTGTGTGTGTGTGTATACGTATGTATATATGTGACCACGTGTACATCGTTGGCGATTTTCTTTCTCCGTCTTCCCTTCTTTGGACGTTTTCTATATTTCTGATGAAGAGCTATGGATTGCCATCCTATCCAGGTGGGGAACCTATACGCCAATGAAACTGGGAAACCGACCCTTATGAGCCAGGCATGGCTCAAAATGGAACAAACAACAACAGCAACACGACGTAAAATACTTCATAGCCGACTTGCTCTTCATTATTGCTAGGTCTGTTGTGGCTACCACTGGGATTAACGCATACCTTCACTGTTACACTTGTGACCTGGTACAGTACCAATCAGATATTTTGACTGGCCTTGTCACTCTGGGACAAGTTGCATGCTTAGTAACCACTATTAACAATTCCAGTGGACACTTGCTATATATATCTCTTTTCCACCTTTTCATTACCATATTTCTATTGCTTGAATTAATTTTGAAAATTCAAGAATTTATTAAAATAACTTCGTCATTATTAAGCTGGTATTTGGAGCATAAATTACAACGGAAAGTTTTTAGATTATTTTATATCAAGGAGTTTCTTCAATTGAACCAAGAGCTGTTTGAGTTGGGGTAGTACCAAAAGGGTTAGGATAATCGTTAATATAGCATCAGTTAGAGTCGCTATTTGGTTAAGCAATTGACGACTTAGGTACGTTTGTTGGAAACAATAACCTAACAGCAACTGGACGAATCTCAAAGAAAAAGGGAGATAATTTTAAGAAATTAAGAAATTCTTTCAATTTTGTGAAATTGATTCTAAATTTCTTGAGATTATCTCCCCCTTACTTCTCTAGAGACGTTCATAACCAACCGCTTGGTTTGTAGTTTCTTTCTCCAACTGAAAGGGAAATTTCAATCAATTGGGAACATTTTTGTACAAGTTTTTTTTTTTTTGGATATTTATCGTATATGTAAAGAGTCTACGTGTAGAAAGAAAGTGAGCGGACAGGCCAGTAGAACCAGAGAAAAGAGCGTGCACGAATTTGTATGCATGTGATAGGGTATAAGATGTTTGGTTAAGCAAAACCCATGAATCTGCTACGATGACCACCCCCATCACCACCACCACCAACATCATCATCATCATTATTACTATCGTCCCACACCATCACCACCACCATCATCATCACTATCACTCCATCCACCACCACCACCACCACCACCTTCATCATCAATATTGCTCCCCCACCACCACCACAATATCGATGCCGATCAATACTATGACATCATCATTACGTCATCACCTAAATTTGAGACTAAAATTCCTCGCAGGACATGTGACAGTCGTATGACTAAATGGCATCACCTCTGAGCTTTGACCTGGGACACTTTTACCCTTGGTCCGCATACATGTATGTATGTGTAGATGTCTGCTTACTTATCCATTCACACACATATACATCCAATCACACAAATATACTCACACGATATTGTGCAGGATTATCTACACCCGTACAACGTCTACACACACACGCAGTTCCACAAACACCCGCCTACATACGCGAACATGTGCTGTTACGCATTTGTAGACGTACACACAGATTGGTACACACGTGCACGCATATATAAACGTACACACTGGAAGTTGCACGAACACGCATGTTCTTAGATACTTAGATATATACGTCAGTTTACACCCATAGACTTACACATGTGTCAGTTTCATCCACACACATTGTTGTATACATGTATCTGTTATACACAAACAAACACACGCCTACACACACACACACTCACGCACACAGATATATTATACGTCTGTTACACACAGACACGCACAAATAGACAAATACATGTCAGTTTTCATATATAGTAGACATGCACATGTATCTGTTACACACACAGAGCATTTTCCATGTGTTTTGTTAGACGCACGCATCTTCCAGTTACACACACACACATAGCTATGTATCTGTCTGTTACGTATAGACGCACATAGCTTTATGAGTTGCACAGAGATATACACAGAAAAGACGTAAACATTTATTAAACAGAAATCGAATCTTGCTCTTTCCCTTCCTACACAGCCAATGGAAGACTGTTATATATTCACACATACATTATACCCGGAGTGATAAACATACACACGCAGACACGCTCAGTAACAGACCCACACGTGCATTTATAGAACAACGTATGAATACCCAAGCATGGCATTGTGGTTAAGAAGCTTGTTTTGAAACCGACGGTTTTAGGTTCAGTCCCACTGCACTGCACCTAAATTTGAAACTAAAATTTCTCGCAGGCCATGTGACAGTCGTGTGACTAAATAATGTCACCTCTGGGTTTTGACCTATGATTTTTACCTTCAGTTCACATACGCTTATGCAAATGTAGTGTCTTTTACCATAATGCAAGGCCCTGACAATGAATTTATTATCATCATATTTTTAAAGGAAGAAAGGAAAAAGAAAAACATTAAAAGTATCAAATTATAAAGGAAAAAAAAACCCATAGCAATCTCACCAAGAAAACAAAGAAAAAGAAACAAAGAGGGCATGGAATTAAGCTGCAGAAGATGTGGCGGGGGGAGTAGTGTGTTGTACATCCCAGACCAAATGGTATGGTCAGCTTTGACTTGCAGACATCATTGTAAATGTGTTACTGCGGAGAATGGCTGGTGACGCTCACAGCAACAGTGATTCCATCTAATGGAGCTCATTCCTCAGACAGGCTACAGTTATCCTGATTTTGTGGAGGAAATTAGCAGTGCAGGATCTGAGAACTCCTGAGGTCTCAACGGCAACTGGCACAAACTGATAGTAGCTGGTCAGGCTCCTGTATTTGTTTGTTTTTTGCTTTTACGGGCATTGATACCTGGTCTTGTGAGTGAATTTGGTCAACAGAAACTGTATGAATGTCCAGAGAGAGAGAGAGAGAGAGGTATTGTCTTTGGGGCTGACAAGTTCAAAAAGAAGCAGTGTCGAGCCACTTACAATGAAGTACTCAAAGACGACTTTGAGAGTGAATAAAAAGCATCTAGTCCAGAATAATTGGTCCAACAAAATATATTGTTTCTGCCTTTGTATGTCATTATATTATAAGTTACGTAGCTTTTCTAAACTGTTATCCATTAGTTTCCAATGAGTGATAGAAGAAACAAAATATATTTTGTCTGACTAATGGTTATGGATTAAATATATAAATAAATAAATGTTTCCTTCTCGGGCCCTACCAGGATCATAAGGGCCAATTTCCCGGTTTCAATGGCATATATATTCCCTACCTGGACAGGACACTGATCTGTCGTAGGATTACTCATTTTTGCCAGCTGAGTGGACTGGAGCAATGTGAAATGAAGTGTTTTGCTCAAGAACACAATGCATCGCTCTCTCCAGGAATTGAAACCACAATGTTACGATCATGAGTCCAACAGCCTAACCACTAAGCCATGTGCCTCCACATAGATCACATATTTGTGTGTATGTGGAGAGAGAACATAGGTGAGAGAGGGAGAGAGAGAAAGACAGAAAGAGGGTGCATGTGTGTGGTACGTGAACATGTGTGTGTGTGTGGTGGGGGGTTTGTGTTGGTACCTGTTGAACACCTGGGCTGGTGTAATTAACTTGCCCCCTGCCTAAACTTGCTGGCCTTGTGCTGAAATTTGAAACCAATATCAATCATATGGATTCTTTTATTCTTTTACTGGTTTCAGTCATTTTGACTGTGGCCATGCAGCAGCACCGCTTTTAGTCAGACAAATCGACCCCAGGACTTATTATTTGTAAGCCTAGTACTTATTATTTCGGTCTATTTTGCCGAACCGCTAAGTTACGAGGGCATAAACACACCAATATCAGTTGACAAACACAGACACACAAACATATACATACATATCATCATCATCATCATCATCATCGTTTAACGTCCGCTTTCCATGCTAGCATGGGTTGGACGATTTGACTGAGGACTGGTGGACCTGGTGGCTATATATATATATATGCTTCTTTCTTCATGTAAAAGAGTTATTTCCCTTTTATTCTCTATTTAATATTTATTTCATGTGTGTGTAGTATGCATATATGTGTGTGTGTGTGTGTGTGCATGTGTTTGTGTTTATGCATATGTGTATATGTATCATCATCATCATCATCATCATCATCATCATCATTATCATCATCTTCATCATCATCTTCATCATCATCATCATCATCATCATTATCATCATCTTCATCATCATCATCATCATCATCATCATCATCATTATCATTTAATGTTCATCTTCCATGGCGGCATGGGTTGGACAGTTTGATAGGAGCAGGCAAACCAGAAGACTGCTCCAAGCTCTTCTGTCTGCTCTGGAATGGTTTCTGCTGATGGCTGCTCTTCCTAACACCAACCACTCTACAGAGCGGACTGGGTGCTTTTTTTTACATGGTACTGGCACCAATGAATTCACATATAAAATATAAAAGATAACAATATAGCTTGGTTAAAAAAATCTTAGGAGTAATTTTTCTCCACAACTCAGATGTTGGCAACTCCTAAAAGGATCTATGCTAAATGAAGGAATGGCAGATTAAGTAAAATCTCACCGCAGATAAGCTTTTGAGAGCTTCATTATATTACTCAAACAGCAAATATTGTATAGTAAAGATAAAAAAAGAGTAAACATCACAAATGTATTACATCTCGAAGAGGTGAAGAATTTCTGAATTGGGACTCTGAGGGTAGAACAGTTCTATGCAGCTCTTGGATATTACAGCAAAGGTAACTTGGATGAGAAAAATACTTACCATACCAGTAGAAAATTATCACAAGATATATATATATATATATATATATATATATATACACTATACACACACACACACACACACACACACACACACACACACACAAACACACACATATATATATATATATACATATATATATAAACATATATGCATTTATATATATATTTATATTTATATATATATGTATGTATATATATATAGTGAGAATTTACAAAAAAACAAAAGACGAAGATGGATGTGTAAACAACAGACAGATGTATTAGTTTAACACTCGGGAAGTAAGAAAGTCTTTCACGTTTCGAGCCTACGCTCTTCATCAGAAAAGAACACAGAAATAAACAGGGAGAGAAAATAGAAAAGGTTTAGTGGTTAGCAATCTATCATGGCCAATATATATATATATATATATATATATATATATATATATATATATATATATATATATATATATATATATATATATATATATATATATCAAAAGGATGTTTATAATATTATTCCACATATATAAAAACAGCCATACCAACATCATCAGCAGCCTCACAGATATTATTATGGTTTTGACACCTGGGCAGTACCATTCAATCTGGCGGCATCAACAGTACTAAACTAAGTGTTGTTTGGGAACAAACAAACCAAAGAAACCACAACTTTCAAATACATTTACTCTATGCACAACAGTATCGGATAATAAATTCAATAAGTAAATCTATAACCAACTCCTAAATATGTAACTAAACAGTGGCCAAACCTTTAAATCATACATTTTATTCCCTACAGTCTTCCATAGTATAATATAAACATGAAAACTTAATAACCACATTCATTCAATCTAAATATAGGCAGGATTAAACAATAACTTTAAAATTAAGCTACAACAAAGAAACACATAAACCTATGTGCATCTGTATCGGTATTAATAGTAAACTTGCAATAACTAAATTATATACTAAATAGCGACCAATCTTTAAATCCATACAATTAATAATCCTACCAGTCTTCCATAGTTACTACTATAATAAATTAAAAAAAAGGCGAAAGCTTTATTTAATTCTCTCCAAAACAAAACAAACACGATTGAATTTAATTTAACGAATAATATAATAATTAGGAGTGAAATACATTATTTCATAATTCAAAAGTTAATAATAAAACACTACATACTCATTAATATATATTACACTTACAAGCTTTAATGTTCAATTAACAATAACTAATAGAAACATTAAATTTTATTTAATAGGAACTAATAAAATTATACTTGCAATTAACTATTATTATAAAACCTTACTACAATTAAAGCTAAATTAAGACTGTTTGAAAGATAATAAAACTACACAGTATTAATACTCATATGTTTTTTTCTGCCACGTGGTTCCATATATATCATCATCATCATCATCATCGTTTAACGTGATGATGATGATGATGATATATATGGAACCACGTGGCAGATATATATATATATCTGTAAAAGTATGTGACACTTATTCAGTAGCCATGATAAAACTCCGAGTTTCCGATGCCCGAGTGGTGTTCCGCTCCAACCATCTCTTCAGTTATCCAGCCACCGGAGATTCTATTTGAAAAATAACCGTTATGGAAACAACCCCCACCCACATATATATATATATATAGATAGATACATAGATAGGAGGGGAATGATGGGAACGATGATGATGTGATTATACATACATACTCTTTTATTCTTTTACTATTTTACTTGTTTCAGTCATTTGACGGTGGCCATGCTGGAGCACTGCCTTTAGTCGAACATATCGACGCCAGGACTTATTCTTTGTAAGCCTAGTACTTATTCTATCGGTCTCTTTTTGCCGAACTGCTAAGTTACGGGGACGCAAACACACCAGCATTGGTTGTCAAGCGATGTGGGAGTGAAGGTGATGGTGAGGAGGAGGAGGAGGAGGAGGAGGAGAAGGAGGAGAAGGAGGAGGAGGAGGAGGAGGAGGAGGAGAAGGAGGAGGAGGAAGAGAATGATGACAATGATAATGATGATGATGATGATGATAGGGGTAATGATGGTGGTGGTGATGATGATGATGAAAATGAGGAAGAGGAGGGGGAGGGGAATGATGAGAACGATGATGATGATGATAATGATGTGATTATAAGAATGAAATAATAATAACTATAATGATGATGATGATGATGGTAACAATGATGATGCTGATGATGGCGTTAGCGATGATAACGATGATACACACACACAGACACTGTTGAATGGTTGTTGACTCTCTCAAGTTCACCTGCACTATTGACAGGCTTTGATTTTTTTTGATTTTTTTTTCCATCCTGCAGGGTGTTAAAAGCATCATCTCCACCCTCACTGAGCAAGCTTGGGGGAGGTTTGCCAGTTTTAGACCGATGATGGCCCAATCATAGACGAGTTGTACCGGATTACATGGCTACCAGTAGCAGATCTTTTGTTATCAGATCACTGACCTGAAGTACACACACACACACACACAATAGTTTCGTACATTCACAGAGCTTTATATATACGCATATATACTTATATATATTGCCTTACATATACATGTTAGTGTATACACACAACCAAATTTATTGATTTTTTTTAATACCATTTGACTCTGAAAAGCAGTTTTTACTGTGTTTTATCAAAATATCGGATTTTATCTATACTATATATAAAACAGAGATGTGTGTGTAATCGCTTTTCACGTGAAATCGACTTCACCAAATGCTTCCATACTTCCAATGCGTGAATAATTTGACCTCGGATAAATCTTAGGCTCTTCATTTGATTTTTTTAATTAAAAATAAATAATATTGCTTTATATTTAAGATTAACTTCTTTAAAAAGGTTCTTCAATGTCAACTTCCAGTATTGACGTAACAACGCCAAAAAAAGCTTCACTCTCTATTTTGTGTGTGTGTGAGTGTGTATGAGAGAGAGAGAGAGTAAATACTACATACACACCGCTCTCTCACTCTGTCTCACACACATACACACGCACACACACACCCCTTGACTCACTCACACTCTGTCTCTTACAAACACACACATACATAAATGTATACAAACATATTTACAAAGACACACGTGTGTATGCACGCGCATGCGTGTTTGTAAGACACAGAATGTGAGTGAGTCAAGGGCTGTGTTGTCATATGCATACATCCAAAGATGTATGTATATTTATGCATGTACGTATACATGACAACAAACCTCTCTCTCTCACTCACACTCTGTCTCTTACAAACACACACATACATAAATGTATACATATTTACAAAGACACACGTGTGTATGCACGCGCGCACGCGTGGGGGGTTCCACAATCGCCATTTATTTCAATTACTCTTGTGAGGATATTCACGTAAATCATTTTTTCATTTAATCCCCATTTTAATTTTCGTAAAAGTTTCCAAGTACCAATGAGGCTTTTTGGCACATCTTCAATTTTCCCCATTCATGAGAGGCGCTCAGCCATCATTCATCTGAGAGTCCATCTACAGAATGTCCTCTCAAATTTCTATACAGCATATTTTGCCTTTTTTTCATCAAGTATATAAGCAACAATTTCATTCCCGAGCAACGCCGGGTGCCTCTGCTAGTATTTTATAAGGAAAAATATTATTGCAGGCTTCGCATCAATGTTGCTGTTGTTGCTATCAATGTTGTTCTTATTGGCAGTATTGTTTTTACTGTGTTGTAATGGAGCAATGGAGGTGCAATGGCCCAGTGGTTAGGGCAGCGGACTCGTGGTCATAGGATCGCGGTTTCGATTCCCAGACCGGGCGTTGTGAGTGTTTACTGAGCGAAAACACCTAAAGCTCCACGAGGCTCCGGCAGGGGATGGTGGCGAACGCTGCTGTACTCTTCCACCACAACTTTCTCTCACTCTTACTTCTTGTTTCTGTTGTGCCTGTAATTCAAAGGGTCAGCCTTGTCACACTGTGTCACGCTGAATATCCCCAAGAACTATGTTAAGGGTACATGTGTCTGTGGAGTGCTCAGCCACTTGCACGTTAATTTCACGAGCAGGCTGTTCCGTTGATCGGATCAACTGGAACCCTCGACGTTGTAAGCGGCGGAGTGCTTTTTATGTGGCACCATCACCAGTGCTTTTTACGTGGTATCATCATCATTGCTTTTTATGTGGCACCATCACCATTGCTTTTTAGATGTAAGAGGATGAAATGTGAATGAGGAGGAATGGTTGATGGAGCAGAGTACCCCTGAAAAGCATTATTAAAATGGTTTTAAGACATGAATTCTGTTGTGGAGGACAGGTCTTCAGTACAGCAACACACCATATATCTTATTCAGCGCCTGCAGGAAAGATATGTTGAGAAGAGATTCCAGAGGGGTTGGGGACGAAGATTTGGGTATTGTGGTTTGTGTGGGTGTTGGTTTATTTACATCTCTGTAACTTAACAGTTTAGCAAAAGAGACTTGTTGAATAAATGCCATACTTAAGAAATAAGTACTGGGGCCAATTTGTTTAAGTAAACCCTTCAAGACAATGTCCCAGTATGGTTGCCAGCCAATGACTGAGATAAGTAAAAGATAAACAATAGAAAGATAACATAGTGGACCAGACATTGTTATTTGAGACAAAATTAAAAACACGTATTCCGATGTGAAGGTCAGTAGTCCAGCTGATGTTGAATTAAGATAGCCAACTGTCCAGATGATTTGAAGGTCGTTCATTCAGCTGATTACCTATCAGTTACCCAGCTGATGCAGAGACGTTAACAAATGTCAGTAAAAGCGAATTTCCATGGCATTAATTAATTAATTAATTAATCAGTTAATGGCATTACGGTTTCAGTCCTAACCTGTAACTATCGGTTTGCATAATCACTGCATAGTAACCTTGAGACACTGAAGTATCCTGAGGGTTAGCAAGCTCATATCCGGCAACCACTGAACTTCAATTACAACGTTTCACTTCTAATAATGTGACAATCATTCGTCATTGTTTTAATTTCCATTTTTCCATGCTGCATGAGTTAGACCAGTGCTTCTCAAAGTGGTGGCTTGTGGACCAGCACAGGTGTGTGAGCCATCAGTTGCCAGTACATGGTAAGTTTCCAGATAAAAAAGAAACATTATAAAATGGTTTTTACAGACAGTCTAACAGTTAGACAATGAGATTGTGACGGTTAGACAGATAGACAGAAACAGAAAAACAGGCAGTTAGACAGTCTAACAGCCAGGCAATTGGAGAGAAAGGCAATCCGACAGACAGGCAGACTGACAGGCAGAAAGACTGACAGACAGTCAGGCAATCCAATCAATAAATAAAAAGCCAGATGTAATGTGATAATTAGATACATAAATTCAATTAAGATAATGACTGTCTTATGTCTGTGGATATTGGTGAACCTCACCTACTACTACGACAGCCATTACCAACACCACCACAACTACCATCACCAACACTACCGCTATCACCACCACCACACCAACGCTACCACCACCACCACTACTACCACCACTACCATCATCACCATTACCACCATTCTTACTGCCACCACCAGTACCACTACTACCCTCACCACTACCGCCACTACTACCACTACCTCCACTACTATTATTGGTAGACTTCATTGACACCACTACTGAAATTAATACCACTATAACTACAACTACCTTTTTCACTTATGCTACCACCACCACAACCACCACCACAACCACCACCACAACCACCACAACCACCACAACCACCACAAGCTGAGTTCAAATTCTACCACGGTCGACCTTGCCTTTTATCCTTTCAGGGTCAAGAAAATAAGTCCCAGTAGAACATTTGGGTCGATGTAATCAACTTAACTCCTCCCCTGAAATTGCTGGCCTTGTGCCAAAATTCGAAGTTAATATAAAAAAGCAAGTATATGCCAATATGAGGGCATGCTGACAAGTTCCTGGTTTTGGGATAAAAGAAAATACAGAAGGATCAGATAATTATGATTTTATTCAACAGATTGGAGGCTGGTGTTGCCATCCGGTTTCACCAGTCCTCAGTCAAATCGTCCAACCCATGCTAGCATGGAAAGCGGACGTTAAACGATGATGATGATGATTCCCCTCTCAGATTCACACACTTATTGCAGCAGTCCTTCAGTTTTTCTTTGTCCTGTAAAAGAACTCGGAAGCATGGGCCTCCAGCCAGGCCTTTTGTGATACCCTTAAAGCCAGGAACTTTTCAGCACCCCCCTCATATACCCAGGAAATGCTGATCCTCTACAACACTTGTACATGTGACTAACAATGGAATACTGTTCCCCATCTGGGATTGTGCTGCCACTGCACACACAGACATGCTTTTAACCCTTTGTTTCCATGTCTGCAATTTCCTTAAATCTTCAGTTGGCTAATTCTGGACAAAATATTCTGTTTGTTTTATGTTTAAACTGGCTTCTCACACCTACCCTACAATGTCAGTCCAAAAAATAAACAATCCCATCTTTGAAATCTCAAAGCTATGATATAATGCATGATTAACTCAAAGCAATACTGACTGGCCTTCGTGCCGGTGGCACGTAAAAGCACCCACTACACTCTCGGAGTTGTTGGCGTTAGGAAGGGCATCCAGCTGTAGAAACTCTGCCAAATCAGATTGGAGCCTGGTGTAGCCATCTGGTTCACCAGTCCTCAGTCAAATCGTCCAACCCATGCTAGCATGGAAAGCGGATGTTAAACGATGATGATGATCATCATCATGATTTGACAAAATAATCTGAATGATGAAGGGTTAAACTCCATCCAGAGAACAGTAACTCACTCAAGTGACTAAATCACTCACAGACACATTTCAGCTTATTGTCCATGGATGTGATGCATTCTCTCTCAGGTTTTTCTAGCACAACAAGAATGGCCTCCTTCCCTTGAAATTGACTGATATCATGTCACCTACTCTCAGTCACTCCCAATGAACTCACCCATTTATCCTCTTCTCATCATCCTTTTTGTCTATCCCCCCCCCTCTAGGCTCTGTACAAACCTCTGATCAAAGCTCTACACCAGTAGTTCCCAACTGGAATCTATATGGTCCTTGAAGGTCCAAATAAGATTTTGTCATTAAAATTTATGTGCAATAAATTGCTTATATTTCTACAATACACAAAATATCTTAACAATTTTTTAATACAATTCCAAATAATATTTAATTATAAAAATATAAATGGATTTTTTAAACATCAAATGGTTATGAGAATCCAATCAAGGGAAACACAAGTCAAGAGGGTTCTTAAGAAGAAATAGTTGAGAACCACTACACATGAACCTCTGTGTCTATTCTTTTCTTTCTTGAGCATCATCTTCCTGGAATTCCCTCACTGTTCATGTCTTTCCTGCAGTTGTCAAATTTGCCACAATTTAAACTGAACTGAACATAATGGCATCAATCTCAGCAAATGGCATCAACAAGTCTCAGAAGGCTTACAAAGGTTATGGGCTGTGTCCTTTTTTCCAGAACTAGCAAGTAAAAACAAAACAAAAACAAAGTAAAAAAAAAAGAAAGAAAGAACATATAACTCCCACCACCACCACCACCACCACCACCACTACAACCACCATCACTATGCACAATCACAAACCAGCAGTTATTAAGAAATTTACTAAGAATTGACTTTTCGCTGCTAAATAGTTACTGAGTCTGCGGAGGCCAACATCCAATGTTTGGCTCCATTAAAGATTAAAAGGTTATTAATTAAATAATTCTACATTTTATGGAATGAAACTGCAAAGAATTTTTGTTTCCTCAACAGAGATCTATGGACATTGTAGTTATTCTGCATCACACGTCCCCCCCCCCTCCCTTCCCACGGACACTTCCATCATCAGCAGGAACAGCAGTAACAGTGCTGCACACCAGTGACTGTAGTAGTAGTAGTAGTAGTAGTAGTAGTAACAGCAACATCGCCAGAGATTTCTCTATTGAAACCAAAGATCTCTCAATAGAGGCAACTGCACTATTCTAATATCTCTGCTGGTTTACCATTCTCATAATCGCTTTCCTCCTTCTTCCACGATTCTCAGACAAGCTTTGGTTCCCTCTCAGCGACCTCTCTCCCATTCACTTTCTTCCTCCCACAACTCCTCCCATACTTTTTTCTCCTCTTCCCTCCACTACTCTCGCACTCACATTTCCTCCTTTTCCTCCTCCTCCTCCATTGCCACTCGCTTTCAACTCTCCACTCCCACTCTCATACTGGTCATTATCTCCCCACCACACACCCCTACTTTTATACTTGCTTTCCTCTCCCTGCCACCTCTCTCCTTTATCGATCTTCAGCTTCTTCTTCAGAGATATTTTATTGTCTACAAACACAATTTCTCATGCAAATCACTCCTGGCTGTCTGCCAAGCAAGTAAAAAAAAATGATCTTCTTCAGAGATCTTTCAATTCCAAAATATTTCCTATAATGCTTCCCATCATGCAAAGTTCTTCTATTTTCAAATACTTCCCATCATGCATTGTTCCAAAGTCACAAAATGTCCAATAAGCTTTTACTTTGTAAACATTAGCAGACATTTCATTTCACCAGATTTATGCCCAGCATTCATTCCAACACACACACACACACACACACACACACACATCCATACACACACACCCCCTGAAAAGCCCCATGATGGGGTCACTACATATCTTTCTCAAAATCTTTTGTCATTATAATTCCCAGCACTCCTTGCAGATTCTTAATTCTTTAAATTCTTTGCATTCTGCCAACCCCTCCCAAATCTCATTCCTTTGATAGCTACCCCTACCACTGTTTGTGTGTGTGTGTGTGTATGTCTATATTGTTCTGTATATCTTTTGCAACAAAAACTGGTGCCTTGTCAAGATGGTGTTTGATGAGTATTTCACAGAATTCCTTTGTGACTGCAAGATCCAACTTTTGGACTGCTTTCTAGGATTTGGTCGAAGTGTTCTCCCAAACATTCGACTGATTCTTCAAGCATAATGTATCACCTGAGAAAGTCATAGAGTATCTATCTCTATTAATTCTTTAGCATTTAAACCAGCTATATTTGACCAAAATGTTCTACTTGTTTTAGATTCTAACTGGTCAGGTCCAGCCTTTCATACCTACCATACAATGTCATTCTAGAAATACAGTAACCCCTCAACTATTGTGGGTGTTACATTCCAAAACTGCCCCGCGATATGTGAAAATATGTGAAGTAGAAACTGTATATTTTTTTTTAATTATTTTTATAATATATATATATTTTTGTACTTGGGGATGGTCATATTGCCAGTTTAGCCAATAAAAACACACGCACTGTATATTTGGTGTTAATTTGCTTCAGCTTTTGCAAAACAAATATGTAAACGGAATATATATATTTATTTTATTATAAATGTTAAACAACACCACGGAGGAATCGACGTAAGCTTAAATAATAAACCATGATAGGTGAACCGTGATATGGTGAGGATTTACTGTATACAATCACATCATTGGAATCTCGAAGCTACAAGATAATGCATGATCAATACAAAGTAATCTGAATAAATAAACCTTACATTTGACAGAGTAATTTGAATGCTAAAAGGTTAAACCGGTTATATCTGGCCAAAATATTCTATTTGTTTTATGTTCAGACTGGCCTGATCTGGCCTCTCACACAATACCCTACAATGTCATTCTAAAAATAAATTATCACATCATCAAAATGTCAAAGCTACGAGATAATTCATAATTAATTCAAAACGATGTGAATAAATAAGAATTAAATTTGACTTAGTAATATGAATGCTTAAGGGTTAGAAATGATAAAACATCCTTCTCAAGCACTATGGACTTATAAGGGCCAGTTTCCTGGTTTCTGTAGTATATATATATTTGCCTCCTGCATGGGAAGCCTGTCTAATGCAGGATTACTCAATTTTGCCAGTTGAGTGAACTAGAACAACATTCTTTAGCCATCTTGGAAACGTCTAAAACACTCGTATGCTTGTGTACAGCTCATACACTCCTCTCCTCACACTTTCTGCAACTTTGCATAGGCCTCTGAGCAGGTATTTCCATGACAGCCTTTTCTGTCATGATCAAAGCAACAATCACACGCTACACACGTTCCTTCCAAGCAGGGAAAGTGAGCCAGAATGTTAAAACTTAGTATGCATGCACAGCAGAGGTTAAGGTTAATCTATGCCGAGTAGCCTTACTTGGCATTTCAAGGCAGTGCTCCAACATTGCCATAGTCGAATGACTGAAACAAGTAAAAGATAGAAGATAAAGTAAGTACGGTATTTCATTTAGTGTCCAGTGTGTTCCAGTCTAGGCCAGAAGACGAACTAATGGTCTAGGCCAGACGGGGAAATACCGGACTACAATAAACTCAGGAAGAGATCAGCAGGATTGTGTAATAGTGTAAAAGAAGTGAGATAATAATTGTGCCCTTAAGGGGTTGTTCATCATCATCATCATCATCATCATCACCATCATATCATCATCATCATCATCCTTTAACGTCTGTTTTCCATGCTGGCATGGGTTGGACAGTTTGACCAGAGCTGGTTCCAGTCTGATTCGGCTTGGTTTCTACAGCTGGATGCTCTTCCTAACACCAACCACTTTACAGCATGTGCTGAGTGCTTTTAATGTGGCACCAGGGCACCAGCACATGGCACCAGAACTGGCACACAGCACCAGCACGTGCCACCAGTTCCTTTCTAAAAAGAATAATTCACAATGTATAACGACGATAAGCCAAGTCAGATTTACTATTTATTAGCTCGTTTCTGTTTACAATAATTAACAAATTAAATTAACTGGCAATAATTAAAGAATCAACACAAAAACAGTCCTGATAAAGTCATGTGAGGAAATGACTGAGAGAATGGTTTTTTGAAAGAGATTTCTTGAATAAATTGATAAACAGAATAAGTTAAACAATAGAAATAACAAGTGTTTATTACTGAAATTGTGAATAATAGTCAGAAGTAATATGGCTGCTGAATTGATATCATTGTTATTTTTTACACAGAAGATATGTAAGTCTATATGTTACACACACACACACACACACACACACACACACTCATATATACATAGAACAATATACAGATTTAGACTAATATATATATATATATTCATGTATTATATTTATACATATTGATGTGTTGCTTGTTCTCTCTCTATGTCTCACTCCCTCCCTCTCTCTCTCTCTCTCGCACTCACTCACTCTCTGTCTTTTTGTCTGCCTGTCTATCTCTGTGTGTGTCTGTATATATATCTGTGTGTGTGTGTGTGTGTAAATGCATATATCGCTATGCTCAATTCAGCCTAGTAGATATAACCAAGCTGGAGCATCTCTCTATCTCTATTTCTCTAGCTCTCTCCTCTCTCTGTCCCTCCTCACTCTCTCTCCCCCTCCTCGCTCTCCTTCTCTCTCTCTTTCACCCACCTCCCAGCATCACTAGAGAGATCCATTTGGATGCTTGCTGTGTCAGTTGATGATAAAGAAAACGAAGGTTGAAAGGGTGATAAATGGGTGTTGGAGGGGTAGAAAGGTAGTCAAAGAGGTGGGGGTGAGGAGAAGACGGGTGTGGGGGATGGAGAAAGAGATAGAAGAAAAGGAAGAAGAAGAAGAAGAAGAAGAAGAAGAAGAAGAAGAAGAAGAAGAAGAAGAAGAAGAAACGACTCCCTCCCACTTTGCGCTTTGTGTTGGAAAGTGATATTATTGAATCTGGTCACAGAATATTTTTCACTGTTAGTTTCTCTGAGAAATAAATATTCATGATGTTGCTGCTATTGTCTCACCCCCACTCGTCCCCTCCTATATCACACTCCGCATCCCAGCCGCCCCCACCCCCCGCTTCATCCTCTGGTTATCTACATAATACATATTCCTCTCTTTCTTCTTACTCACTGTCCATATTTTTAAACAAACTTCTCTGTCCTATCTTTTCTTCTGTGTGTGTATGGTATGCATGTGTGAGTGTGCACGTGAGCATGTATCCATGCATGTATGAGCATGCATTGATATATATATATATATATATATATATATATATATATATATATATATAAATATATATATATATATATATATATATATATATATATATATATATATATATACATATATATATATATATATATTTATATATATATATATATATATATATATATATATATATATATATATATATATATATATATATATATATATATATATATATATATATATATATATATATATATATATATAAATATAAGGGCAGTTAGCTGGCAGAATTGTTAACACGCCAGGAGAAATGCTTAGTGGTATTCCGTCTGCCATTACGTTCTCAGTTCAAATTCCGCCAAGGTCAACTTTGCTTTTCATCGGGGTCGATTAAATAAGTACCAGTTATGCAATGGGGTCGATGTAATCAACTTAATCCTTTTGTCTGTCCTTGTCTGTCACCTCTATCTTCAGCCCCCTATGGGCAATAAAGAAATATTTATGTATGTATGTTTGTATGTTTTATAAATATATGTATGTACATTTGATGTATGGTTATGTGCATGACTACATGGAGCATGTATGATCATGAAAGTATATATATATATATATATATATATATATATATATATATATATATATATATACATACATATATATATCTATCATCATCATCATCATCATCGTGTAATGTCCGCTTTCCATGCTAGCATGGGTTGGACAATTTGACTGGGGACTGGTGAACCAGATGGCTGCACCAGGCTCCAATCTGATCTGGCAGAGTTTCTACTGCTGGATGCCATTCCTAATGCCAACCACTCCGAGAGCGTAGTGGTGGTGGTGGTGGTGGTGGTGGTGGTGGTGGTGGTGATGATGATGATGATGACAATGACGACGACAACGCTGATGATGATGATGACAACACTGATGACGATGACGATGATGATGTTTTGTGGAGGGGTAGATATCAACAAACAAATATACACACTTTAGCGGGTCTGTCCCTCCCTTTATCCCTAACACTTGACACAAAGCCCTTCCCTATTCTCTGTCCCATCCATTCTACACAAATATACACATTTCCTATTAAACTGCATGCTCTAGTGGTTACGGATGTTCAGCTCATGATCATAAAATTGCAGGTTCGACTCCTGAAACCAAGCAGCACATTGTGTCCTTGAGCAAGGAACTCGACTTTCACATTGCTCCAATCTGTCCATTCAGCTACATATAAGTGCCTGCTGAATGCTGCTGTAGCTCTCTTCTCCTTCCAGCTGTTGCCTCTTAGATATGCCACAGGGTCAAGAACGAGGGTGTCCATGTTTGTTTGTGACTATTTAAACACTGAAAACAATCAGCAATGACATGGTGTGTTAGCAAGCCATATTCGCTTGGAAGTGACAGCTGGCTGTACATCCTCTCTTTCTCTCTCTCTTTGTCTTTCATTTGTCTTCTCTTTCGTTCAATGCTGGGAGAAAGACTGCATAATGTGCTCAAAGAAGCATTATGTTCTACATGTAATCACATGTGTCACAGTTAAGCTGCGAGTCATAAGGGCGGCAACTAAAGTTTAGACAGAAGGATGAGGTGAGGTGAGAGGCCAGGCTCGAAGGGAGACAACTGGACTACCTCACAGCAAACTGTGAAACTGGTGGTGTGGAGGGACACACACATACAGATATATACACACACACACACATATACATACACACACATACATACACATTTACATACAGACAGACAGACAGACATAGAAAGAGAGACGCAAAGAGAGGCAGAGAGAGAAAGAGAGAGAGAGAAAAGAATGGGTATTATATCCACTTGAAGGGATTAGTTAAGAAAAGACATACAGGTAAAGAAGAGAACAGATGTAGAGAGGTAATAGCCCCTAAAAGGGCTTATTTGGGGATGAAGGTTTTATAATCAGAAATTTCATGGTAAGTGAGAAGGATCTCATATCAGTCTGAACAACAGGTTATTTCATTATTCAATCCATGGAATCATCAATCCATTTTATAGTAGTATAAGAGTTTCAATATTCTACAGACGCTTGTATCTTTAACGTAACTCTTACACAGAAAAACCCTGATTATGTGTGTAGTTCATGACAGGCTTTTTGAATTCAAGGTACAGTTCATGTGAAGGGCTTCTATCAATGATGCAATGTAGTAGGCTTGAATCTGGGACCTAATGTTTGTGAAGTGCCATGGTGATACATCTTTTTTAAGGGGACGAATTGCAGCAATTCATCTGTCTTTATCTTTTGAGTTCAGCTTTGCCTTTTGTCCTTTTGGAGTTGATAAAATAAGGATCAAGTGATCCAAGGATCAGTGCTGCTCCAGAGCCTGGAGTTTGAGGACCTCTGTTCTACAGAACGCAAAAGCTGATGTATCACTGACTGAATTGTACAATTAGTAGAAAACTCTGAGTACCTGACAACACTCCAGATATCAGGTGTCCAATCTTAATCTCTACTTGACCCAAAACTGAAGCTCCATCAGAGAAACAAGCTGTAGAAAAAAAAAAAGCCTGACAAACAGCAGCCATACTAAATCATCATCTGAAAATGCTGGAGCCTCAGGGTGTGTCACCATACTAAACAGGGAATTGACAACAGATCAATGTTCTGGTCAGTGGAATGGATCACTTCCATAAAATGTGAAAGAGCAGATGCTCCAGTTAAGGCAAATGAAACTGCAGCAAGGCAAGATGATCACGCAGTAATACAGTGGTGCTCAACCATTTTTTATCTATGGTACTCTTTGATTGCTATTTTATTCTAATGGAACCACATAGCCATTTGATGTTTAAAAATTAGCGTTGTAGATACTTCTTTCAAAATTCCTATTTCATTTTCCACACACATTAAGTTGTGTAG
This sequence comes from Octopus bimaculoides, assembly GCF_046866305.1. Taxonomy (NCBI): domain Eukaryota; kingdom Metazoa; phylum Mollusca; class Cephalopoda; order Octopoda; family Octopodidae; genus Octopus; species Octopus bimaculoides. The sequence goes on from NC_142940.1 coordinate 56,162,931, forward strand.
GTTGAACTATGTAAAAGGAAACCTGACCGTTGCTTGTAATAATTACATCTAAAGCAATTTTGTTTTTCATTAACCCTTGAAATACTATGGGTTTCCTGTTTACCATTTTGCTTATGTGGAGCCAGTAAAATTCTTCAATTGACCTCAATTGAGAACCACTGCAGTAATACATGGCAGAAATAATGAAGTTGACAATTAGACTTCCTACTAACAGCCAGCCACCGCTATCATCAACAACAATTAATTTACTGAGATTAAGGAACATAACTCTTTTTCCTCTTAGCAGAGTTACTTCCCTTGACAATTTTTTTTCCCGCTATATAGATTACTATTGTTTAGTCCGAGGTTAGCTTTGGCTGAATAGACCTATGACCAAAGACGTTCTAACCATGACTACCACATTCTCTTTTTTTAAGATGATAGTGTGCAATCTGAGAGAAATTTGATTGCTATTTCTAGCATCATAGAAACATTTATAATTTTTCTTGAGGACATTAACAGTTTAAGGGAAGTTAGATGGCTTTCACGCAAGAATTGATATGGACTCGAACTTGACTTGTTCAACTGTCCTTACCAGAAGTTGAGTGTTCCTCTAAATTGTTACTCGACCTAAGAGAAATAGCAGCCAAATTTCCCTCAAGTTGCACCCCAATTTATTAAAAAGCAGATGCATTAGACAATGTAGTCCCAGCTAATTCCCCACCAAAATGATGAGACAATCCTGGTCAGATTGCCTTTGATCATCGGCTTGCTCCATAGGGGGTGGCCTGTTTCTAAATATCAACAGCAGGATGAGATGCTGTGCAGTATTTAATTTTGTTTCTCTACATTTTCAGGTCAAAACACACAGAGGACTTCACAGATAATAATTCTATACCAGTCATACACAAAGGCCAATTAACTTCACACAACCCCTTATCATCATCATCATGAAAATGATGATGATTTTGATCATTTCCCACGATTATGATGATGATATATACATAGATACATACACATATGTGTGTATTCATATATATATATATATATATATATATTTATATATATATATATATATATCTGAAAAAAAGGGATTAAAAAATTCAGGCAAATGTCAATAAAACACTCAGTTTTAAATGAATTTGCTTAACTAAATCAAATATATATTATTGGATATATTAATTAATTTAAATATGTTCTGCATCTAAATATGTTGATTCAACAGAAATGACCATTGGCTTTGTATGGTGAATTCAACAATTAAAGATGTGATTTTCTCTATCCATATCGTTATTATATATATATGTATCATGTAACCTCGTGGGCATCGGTACCATTTTCCTCTTTCTCCGTTCTTCCATTCTCCGAACTTTCCATCTTTCCGACGAAGGGCTACGCCCGATACGTCATACACACACTCTCTCTTTCCTTTCCTGAGCGTCCAATAATACTATCCATATCACGTCCTCACTTTGTTGTTTTTTTGTTATTGTTTTTTTTAACTATATATATATATATATATATATATATATATATATATATATATACACACACACAGACACTCACACTGTTTGACCAAGTTGATTTGATACTCTGTTACAAAGGTCATCAGGTACAATGTGTTCTGTACTCCCTCACATTTACTAACCGAGAACAGGCACAAGATCTCACATTTTGGCAATGGGGACCAGAGTTAATTAAATCATCCCCCACCACCCACACCCAGTATTTCACTGAAGTTTTATCATATCAATCAGTAAAATTGACCTCAGTAAGATTTGAACTCAGAACATTATCAACTGCTAAAAGTTATATTGCTTATCATCAAAATGCCATGAATTCTACAACTTCAACTACCCTTAAGGTATTTTTGTCCATCCATTTCTCCATTGATCGCAATGTCTCAACACTACTGATTTCTATCAATCTACCCACCCCCCTCAGGGTATTCTATTCACCCTTCTTCTTCGTCTGCCACTCCACCACCTGAATATCAACAACATATTGATAAGAGATTTTTACATAATGACTTCTTGCAAATAACAACAAATACAAAAATAACTTCCAACAAAATATTCTAAATGAATGGCGATCTCTTTTAATTAGTTTCATCAAATCTCAATTAAAATTATTCTAACCTCATTATCTATTCTAACCTCATTAACTGATCGATGCGTTTAGTAAGAGACTTACAGAGAAATTTCCTCAAAAGCTAAATTAACATTTGTATTCCTGTTTCTTCCTTTTTCTTTTTCTTTTTTTCCATCTTTGTTCAAATCTTCATTCTACTGGAAAGCCACTTTGGTTTAGGTTCAATCTTCTCAAGAAACACCACAAACTGACAGCTGCAATTCAGGCAACAGTCGTTTTGTCTTTTGTTGTTTTTTTTTTCATATACAGTATTAAAAAATCAATATTGTGAGAAACATATTTAAAACCTATTATTGTTGTTGTTGATTCTGTTAGATTTTATTTTTATTTTTCTTGCTCTTACAGCACAACTTGAGCACAGCTGTGTATATTGAACATGCACAATGTTTTTGTTGTTACCTTTTAGTTGTATTCAAAGCACTTTACGTAATCTGTGTGCAATTCCAAGCACTGTATAATAGTGTATGCGCATATGTCCCACAATTTTAGTTATGTAATGTATGTGATGTACCTGTATATTATTTTCTGCAAATTATGTATGTATGTATGTGTCTCTTCTATTTTTTAATTATTATAAATCTTCCACTGAGGAGGGAGCCAGTTTCCAACAAAGATTCAAGGTTCCATCTTTGGGATGTAGTTAACACAGACGAATTCACATTTGGAACTTGAGAAAAGTTTTGCATATTTTTACTGTTCCACTCACAGATTGCACTTGTAATCTGTGTGTGTGCGTGCAGCTAGTTTGCATTACTAGTTTCAATCTGTATTAGTGTGCTGTGTAGGAGGAGGATAAAAAGAGAGAAAATGAGAACTTGAGAGAGAGAGAGAGAGAGTGCGTGTGAGAGAGAGAGTGTGTGTGTGTGTGAGAGAGAGAGAGAAAGATATCTTGGCTGCTTCTTTGCATCTTTGTTTATTTTCTCCATCTTCTTTTTCTTCATTACAATCTTAGCATCATCATCATCGTCACCATTACAACTATCGTCAGAATTATCCTCCGCCCCCAACCCCACCTAATCTATTAATATCATCATCATCATTACAATCATCATCACCACCACCCTCATCATCATCATCATCATCACCACCACAACAACATAAAACAAAACCAAAGATCCAAAAATCCACCAAACTGTCACAGATATCAGATATAAACACTATTGATTTATAAATTATTGATGTTGTTGTTGTTGTTGTTATATTGTCTTAGAGGAGGTAAAAAAAAAGAACATTTCTTGCTTCAAAAAAAAGTCTAAAGAAATAAGATGAGAGTTGTTAATTCTCAATGTTCTGATGTTGTTGTTGTTGTTGTTGTTGCTGTTGTTGTTGTTGTTGTTGTTGGATTCTAATTTTCCTCCCCAGGGAAGATCTGAGAATGCAAGGTTGGCTTACATACTGCTAATTATCTCAATGAAATAAATATAAATAAATGAATATATTATAATAAATAGATGAATATAATTAATCAATGAAGAAGAAGAAGAAGAAGAAGAAGAAGAAGAAGAAGAAGAAGAAGAAGAAGAAGAAGAAGAAGAGGGAGGAGGAAGGAGGGGTGGAGAGGGGAAGGAGGGAAGTTGGAGAGGAAGGGGGGAGGAGAGGGAAGGAGGAGGCCAAGGACAACTACAACTAGGATTGATTTAGGCACAAGGCCATAATTTGAGAGGAGGGGTTTCAGTTCAATTCTGCCAGTCTGCTGCCATAATGATAATGTTTGGTTCAAATTTTGGTACAAGGCCAGCAGTTTTAGCAGGAAGGGTTAGTCTTTGAGAGGCACTTTATTTTATCAACCCCAAAAGGACAGTTGATTTCAGTTGGATTTGAACTCAGGACACAAAGAGCCAGTGGAAATACCATAAGGCATTTTGATCAATGCCCAAATGATTATTTCCACAAAAAAAAATTAATTAGCAAATAATTTCCCCCCCCCCACCTCTCTTCTTCCCAATATAACAACCTGACCTACACACACACACACACACACACATGCACATATATATATGTATGTATGTATGTATGTGTACGTATATATATATATATATAGATAGATAGATAGATAGATATAGATACACACACACACACACATATATATATATATATATATATATATATATATGTATATACATATATATATATATTGATAGTGAATCTTATTATTTGGCGGGAAGTAGTTTATTGATAAACTGGACAGTGGTCTAACTGAACAGGGCACAAACCTAATTAAGTTTTACAGTAACCTAATTAAAGATGATATTGACCTAATTAAGCAGGAAAAATGGCCTCATTACACATGTGAGCAACTCAATTCAACTGAAACAGTACCCTAATGAAACCAAACAGTCGTCTCATAAACAAAATATTAATAACAACATTAAGTATGCAGATTAAAACAAAAAAAAAATTGAAACAAACAATTAACAAACTTTAATTAATAAAAAACACTAATTTTTGTTCGTCCTTTCTTTCTTTTCAATCTTGGTAGAAAATGAAGTAATTTCCTTCGTAAAATATATAATTATTACATTCCGAAACATGTTATTGTTGTTGCTGTGATTGTTGTCAATGTTGTTGTTTAAAATCCAGGTCAGCCCTGCCCACCCAAGCAGAGTTTGAGGTGTGTCTTATATTCAGAGGAGGTGTTTCTTATACTCAGGAAAGGTGTGTGCCTTCCATTCAGCTGAGGTGTGCCTTTTTGCTATTCGCAGATGCTTCTTTGACTGTGTAAAGGTGTGTCCTTTGTTCAACGGATGGAGTTTTCTTTCTTCATGGACGGAGTTTACTTTCTTCATGGACGGAGTTTTCTTTCTTCCTGGACGGAGTCTTTTAATCTGTGGAGGTAGTCTTGTACTGAGCAATAGAGTGTATTTTCACTCAGTGAACGCAGCCACTTCAGTTAAGACTGCGATGAGTGATCAGTATCCTTGCAACCGACAATATTCTGAGCCTCAGCAGGATTACAGAGTTGGGTGGCAAGGGAAACAGTCAGGATTTTGGTGAGAATGTCTCGCTGAAACAGAGAAAACAAAAGTTGTTCGATTACATCATGAGATATAGACGACACCATAATGCCATGTGGGACATAAGGTGTCATGAGATAGACTGTATGTCACCTTGGGCAAGTGTTTTTTTTACTATAGCCCCAGAGCAACCAAAGCCTTCTGAGTGGATTTGGTAGGTGGAAACTGAAAGAAGCCCAGTGTACATAGATATTTTATCTTTTATCTTTTACTTGTTTCAGTTGTTAATCTGTAGCCATGCTGGAGCACTGCATTGAAGGGTTTTAGCCGAACCAATTGACCCTAGTAACATTTTTTTAAGCCTGGTACTTGTTCTATTGGTCTCTTTGGTAAACCACTAAGTCTACTAAATCCACTCACAAGGCTTTGGTTGGCTTGAGGCCATAGTTGAAGACACTTGACAAGGTGCCACACAGTGAGCCTGAACCCAGGATCATGTGGTAGGAAAGCAAGCTTCTTACAACACAACCATGCCTGTACATGTATATAAGTATGCATGAGTCTGTGTGTGTGTGTGTGTTGTGTATGCGCCTTACCTGTTCGCTAATCGGAGGAGGTAAAGGCATGTTCCCCAACTGCAGCACTGTCACATTCCCTCCGCTGTCACCGACCAACAGACACTGCAAATAAAAATACAAGGACCAGCATTGTAACACATCATTACACACACTTATAATCACTACTACATCTACAAATGCTATCACCACCATCATCCTCCCCACCACCACCACCACCGCCAACATCACCACCACCGCCACCACCACCACCACCAGCATCACCCTCACCACACCAACATCATACCCACCACCATCATCATCACCACCACCACCATCATGCCCACCACTACAATCAACATAATCACTACCACCACCACCACTACAATCAACATAATCACTACCACCACCACCACCACTACTACTAAAGTAACAAAAAATCATGACATACCTCTGAATTTTTGGCAAAAGACACACAGGTAGGTGCTATAGGTGTATTGGTGCAGGAGAGAGGAGAGTAATGAATGATGGGATCCAATCTGTGAAAATAAATAAGAACTTCATATATACAGGTGCAGGCATGGCTTAACAGAAATAAGTACTAAAATTCTTCAAGGTGGTGCCCCAGCATGGCCACAGTCTAATGACTGAAAGGATAAAAAGTAAAAGATAACAATAGACATAAATAAATTCCGGCAGCACCTAACACTATATTAATCTCAAATTTTTGCACAAAGTCAGCAATTTCAGGTGTCGGAGATAGTCAACCCCAGTACTCAACTGGTACTTATTTTATCAACCCCAAAACCATGAAAGGCAAAGTTGACCTCGGCGGAATTTGAACTCAGAACAAAATACCACTAAGCATTTCACCCGGTGTGCTAACGTTTCTTATTTCTTTATTGCCCACAAGGGGATAAACAAAGAGGGAACAAACAAGGACAAAGGGATTAAGTTGATTACATCGACCCCAGTGCATAACTGGTACTTATTTAATCGATCCCGAAAGGATGAAAGGCTAAGTTGACCTCGGCAGAATTTGAGCTCAGAACATAGTGGCAAATGAAATACCGCTAAGCATTTCGCCCGGCGTGCTAACGTTTCTGCCAACTCGCTGCCTTATTGCAAAATAATATTAAAACAACTTACATATCCTGACTCAAGTCCCAAACTTCAACTTCATCATGGTTAACACAGGCAAAAACTGTTGATGATGTTGGAGACCATGCCACCGAATACACTGTTTTCTGTAATGTATAAAATAATGCATATTTTCTGTAATAATATAGTAACATTAATATGAGAGTGTGTACATGTATGAGTGTGTATATTTATGTTGCAAGTTACTTGGTTACCCTACCAGTGCTGGCAAAAAGCATCCAGTCCACACTGTAAAGTGGTTGGCATTTGGAAGGGCATCCAGCTGTAAAAATCATGCCAAAACTGACCTCGCCTGTGCTAATGCGACATAAAAAGCACTGAGTCCACTCTGCGGAGTGGTTGGTGTTAGGAAGGGCATCCAGCCATAAAAACCCTGCCAAAACAAACTCAGTAGCCTGGGGTAGTCTTCTACCTGGTCAGCTCCTGTCAACTGTCCTACCCATGCATGCATGGAAGATGGATGTTAAACGATGATGATGACGACGATGATCCTTATATACTTTACTCAAGTGAACGGATGTGGCTGAATGGTTAGGGCATTCAGCTCACTATTTTAAGGTCATGAGTTCGATTCCCGGCAGTGCATTGTGTCCTTGAGCAAGACACTTTATTTCACATTGCTCCACTCCACTCAGCTGGCAAAAATGAGTAGGACCTGTAATTCAAAGGGCCGGCCTTGTCACATTCTGTGTCATGCTGGATCTCCCGGAGAACTACATTAAGGGTATGCATGTCTGTGGAGTACTCAGCCACTTGCACGTTTAATTTCACAAGCAAGCTGTTCCATTGATCAGATCAACTGAAACCCTTGTCATCATAACCAATGAAGTGACAATCATTTATATACACAGGGTGTTTGAACTAAATTTGACAGTTTATATAAAAAAGGAAAAGGAAACACAACATCCCGTTCAAAAAAAGAAAAGAATTTAATAAAATCAAAAACAACCAAAAAGACATGGCTGGGAGATAAGAGTTTGCTCAAAGAAGATACTCTCAGCTTCCACTACAGCCTCAAGACAGCTCCAGAACCAGGCACATGCATTCCTCACTGTATCCTTGGGAAGGTCCGGAAACACCTCCTTAATCTTGGCCACCAGCTCAGCCTTGATGTTTCAGGCAGAGCATTTGGTGTCTTTCTTAACTGCATCTCACAAGGATGAAAGGAAAAGCTGGTATCAGTGGGATGTGAACTTAGATCATAAAAAGCCAAATGAAATGTCACTAAGCATTTTATCTGACATGCTGTCAAGTTTGCAATTCAGCCACCTAAAGGAAAAAGAAAAATAATAAAAGAAAGATAAGACAGAAAAGAAGTTTAAAAAAAAGTGAAGAGATAGGCATGTTTACCAAACGAATGACTGTTTTCTCACTAGAAGTCTGTAGGTGTACTCTGCCTGGCCGTTCAGGTTTTGATTCCACAGCCTGAAATATGGAGAATTTGGTAATGGTCAGAAATATACCTAAGAATAAATGAAGAAAGTCTTTATAATGTGAAAGAGAAATTGAATAAATGCATCTCGAGATACAGATGTTGTTGTCTATCAGGAATTGGAAGATATTTTCTCCAATTGACCATTTATAATTGAATTATTAATTAATATCATTTCCAGTTGCCACAGCATCCACAGATGAAAATAAAATATGAAACTGTAAAGACTTACAATGGAAGAAAAGAACTTGAGAATTGGTACCAATCTGTTTTGGTGCCACAGTTTTACTGTCCAATCTCCTCCACCACTGAGAAATACATCTGACAGGAATGGAGACCATTTAATGCTATAAACTGGAGCCTGGAATAGAATATTGGAGAAGAAAAAGTATTGAGAGAGAGATGTGTGAGTGTAAGTGTTTATCATACACCTACACACTCTCACACACACACACGCTTACACACACACATCATCATCATCATTTACCATCTGTAGTCCATGCTGGCATGGGTTGGACGGTTTGACCAGGGTTAATAAGCTGAGGGGCGGCACCAGACTCCAGTCTGATTTGGCATAGTTTCTACAGCTGGATGCCCTTCCTAATGCTAACCACTCAGAGAGTGTAGTGGGTACTTTTACGTGCCACCAACACAGGTACCAGTTGTGTGACACCAGTATCTGCCACAAATACAATTCCATTTGGCTTAATGGATCTTCTTGTCAAGCACAGCATATTGCTGAAGGTCTCAGCCATTTGTCATATATATATATATATATATATATATATATATATATATATATATATATAACGTGAGAGAGTTAGGGGTTGGGGATTCAACCCACTAAGGGATAGTATCTATCCAGTATACTGCTGGGAGGGTACCCAATTATTGCTACACTAGTGCTATACTAAGTGCAATCAATGGGAGCGGGTAAAAGTGGAGGTTTTACCCCAAATTTGTATAACAATTAGAAAATGGAGGATAATATGCTGAACCCAACTACTTGCAGACGATGTATCCTGTTGAATTCATTAATTTAATTCATAGCAAAAGTGACAAAAAAAGAAAGAAAAAGAAAGAAAGAACCAAAGCACAGGTGTCTATGGCAGACTATGTTATTTTGCCAACCTGGTTTACATATAGAAGTACAAAGTACATAAGGAATTGGAGGATGGACAGAAGTTAATCTTACAGCTGTTTCGGCCTAGTTTTAGCAAGCCCCATTCTATCCGAATATTCCTTGCCGGAGTGATTATCAGATGACATTTTGAAATGGGGTTACATGCCCGAACCGCTAGGCCTCTTCAGAGATTCACAAAGTGTTTCATACAAATGTAGAGCAAGAGGTAAAAACAGAGGTGTGGTAGAGACCAGAAGAAAAACAACAGCAAAAATAAGATAGAAATAAAAATAAAAAATAGAATTAAAATCAAAATCAAAATAAAAATAAGGGTACAGCAGGAAAAAAAAATAATAATAATAATAAAGAATACATAAATGAAAAATGAAGGTATAGCATGTGGGACATGCAAAAATATAAAAAAGATATATGTCAAAAAACCCTTAAAAATACAAGGCACACAAAGAGCCTACAAACATTATAAATAGATAGCTATAGACACTCCAATGCATATATATATAAACCAGGTTGGCAAAATAACATAGTCTGCCATAGACACCTGTGCTTTAGTTCTTTCTTTCTTTTTCTTTCTTTTTTTGTCACTTTTGCTATGAATTAAATTAGTGAATTCAACGGGATACACCGGCTGCAAGTAGTTGGGTTCAGCATATTATCCTCCATTTTCTAATTGTTATATATATATATATATATATATATATATATATATATATATTTTACACCAACAACTCCAAACTCACCATAACATTTAACCAACCTAGTTTACAAAGATCTCTTAAATCTATGGACTTGAAGCAACCATTCTTCATACAAACAACAGTGTCCTCAACTTACTGTGTGAGCATTGTAGGTGTCCAGATATTGTTCATTGTAGGAGAGAGAACATTTATGAATATGGCCATCTTCTGTACCAACCATGTAACTGGAAAGAAAAAAAGACACACTATAATATTGGTTTCAAATTTTAGCAGAAGGCCACCAAATTCAAGGGAAGGGATAAGATAAGCTGGTTGCACTCAGAACATAAAAACAGACAAAATGCTGCTAAGCATTTTGCCTGACTCGCTCATAACTCTTCCATGTTGCCACCTTGGGCTAAACTATAACAACAGTAGTTTCAAATTTTGGCACAAGGCCAGCAATTTTAGGGGAAGTGGTTTGGTTAATTACATCATCCCCAGTACTTGACCTGTTCTTTATCTTATCAACTCTGAAAGGATGAAAGACAAAGTCGACTTCAATGGAATTTGAAGTCAGGAACATAAAAAGCAAGAAGAAATGCTGCTAAGCATTTTCTGTAACACAGAAAGGTGTGGATAATGTATTCGTTTATTCTATTACTTCTTTCAGTCGTTTGACAGCAGCCATGCTGGAGCACTGCCTTAAAGGGTGTAGTGGAAATATATAGTCAGTACAAGGTGTTGATGTGGTTGTGTGTATGTTCTTACATGAGTTCATAGGGAGATGAAAGAATAAATTTAAGATCTATATATTTACTCTGTAAAAATATATTTTATTTACTGGTCAATGATGATGCATAGAATCAAATCATAGAATCTAGTTGAATGAAGTAATCTATGCAAGGAAGTTCAGAGATAGGAAATGCAGAAATAACAGCTAAGTGGTGGTTTTCAGTCATGTGGTGTAGAGAAATAGACGGACATAGCAATGACGTGAATGGCTCTGAGTCTAATCAACTATTAAGCGAAAAGCTGGGTTAGCAACCTGTTTTTATTGGAAATTTCCAAGAGAAACGCTAAGCTTCTTGAATAATTAAGAATCACGTCTCATGACATAGGTGCTGCGAGGAACTTTGAGAAGGGAGGTTACTCTATGATCTTTCTTGCAAGGGAGATCATTCAACTATTTAGCTACCTACACCACTACAAGGGCTTCAGTTGGAGAAATCGACCCTGGGACTTATTTTTTGTAAGCCTAGTACATACGCTATCAGTCACTTTTGCAGAACTGCTAAGTTACAGGGACATCAACACACCAACATCAGTTGTCAAGCAATGGTGAGGGGACACACACACACACACATACACAGATACACACACACACATATATATATCTATATATATATATATGACAGGCTTCTTTCAGTTTCCATCTACCAAATCAACTCACAGGGCTTTGGTTGGCCTGAGGCTATAGTAGAAGTGGGACTGAACCTAGAACCATGTGGTTGGGAAACAAACTTCTTACCACACAGTCACACCTGCACCTATTGTAGTGACCCTTTTAAATAGAAGACTTACATATTTGGGATGCCAGGTTCGAAACTAATACAAGTTCCACAGGCATATCTTGATATATATGTTTCCACTCTCCTCTCCCGTAACTTTGGACCAACTTTGGCTGAACGGCCAATACGGCGTAGATGCATCATGTCTGAAAAAGGGAAAAAAGGAGAAAGAGTAACAGAACAATCTCTTAGAATAAAACAATCAAATCGAATGTTAATGGCATGGCTTGAGTGGGTGTCCCTGGGGCAGCACTTGAGTTTACAGCCCTTTATTTCAGTGCAGCTTATATGTGCTTTTACAGCAGACCCAAAAGTGTTGCACCAGTGAAAATGTCTCCTGGGGTAGACTGTGCCACCTTGCCCCCCACCCCTGACTCCCCAGTTATGCTACTGTTGTATGTTGTTGTTATCAATGTTGAGGAAGCAAATCAAAGATGAAAAATGTCCTAGCTACGACCATCCCATTATTTTGCACAACTAAGACTCATTGTCCAATGTGTCCTTCCTTTCTTTTCAAACAGGATGTTTTCACAGAAATTTAGTTGTTATTTCCAGTATGTTAAGCCACCACATAGAAATTCTCATTGGTTGCAAGATTGTTATTATTTCACTACTATTTCATCATCATCATCACCATCATTAACATCTGTTTTCCATGCTGGCATAGGCTGGTTGGTTTGACAATAGCTGGCAATCCAGAGAACTGCCCAAGCTCCAACTGTCTGTTTTGGCATGGTTTCTATGGCTGGATGCCCTTCCTAATGCCAGCCACTATCTTAACATATTTTCAATCATCTGTCAAAATTTTAAAGTAATATTCAGAAATTTAAGTACTCTGGGACTTAATGGGTTAATTTTCATATTTTCTCCTGTTCCACTACAAACCAAAAATTATTCTTAACAATTATTCTGTTATTGCTCCAAGAAATTTGCATGATTTCTTCTTTCTCACCCCCTCTAATAAAAGAATATCAAACACACCCACCAGTACATTCAAATCCTTTGAGGATTGCCCAAGAGCTGATCCGACCATCTTTGGATATAGAGATGAGATATTCCACTTTCTCAGACATCTCTGATCCTGAATCTCGTTCAATCCACTTCACTTCAGACACAGCTGCTGTGTGTCTGTGAGATGACAGGCTGAAAATAACAAACATTTTCTATTAAATAGTTGTTAATACCAAAAAAACAACACAGCACCCATGACTTTCAGAAACAAGAGCCAAGGTGTGTTCTCTTTGTGTTGTTGTAAAGCACAAAATAAAGTTGTTCTTGCCTTGAGTTGCAATCGGCAATAATCCCTCCTAGCATCAGATCACAGGAAAACTAGCCAGACCTCACATTTGTAACCATGTGTAAGATCTCCCAACCACTGGCCAACAGACCTACTCTACAACTGCTCCCTACACATATCTGGATCTCGTTGCAGACCCCATAAGAAAGAGGCCATCTTCAATCTATCACTTCCTGACATGATATCATGTCGTCCCGCTTCCAGTCCCGTCGTGATGTCACGCCCTCTCCCATCCTTCCTTCACACTTTGTGTGCCATCAGAACTCTGTGACTGTTCTGGCTTGCTTAGCAAAAAGTGGAATGTCTGTGCTCTGTGGTGGTCTCGAACTTCAGCACTTAGATTTTCACGGATTTGGTTTATCACAAGAGAAAAATGTGCAAATTTCAAGGATATTCACTTTTGTTCAAACTTAGTGGTATGATCTGCATGCAGGCTGATTAATCGATAAACAGGAACATGCACATGTTAAATGCACACTCAGTTGTGGTTCATTCATAATACTGAACTGACAATTCAGCAAAAGGGGTTCAAATCCTAAGACCTGCAACACAAACAATCAGGCCAGCTTCCTATCAAAAGATAATTACATCCCTTCGATCCACCTAGTTATGGGGGACACTGAAAAAAGGTCATGAAGTGCAGTTTTTCAAATACTTACCAAAATAATGGGGGAGGGTGTAAAACAAGGAAAAAAACAAAACAATAAACAAAAACCATCAACAAATTATAAAGACAAGATTAAAATATGTCTTACAAGCTAGTTTGGACTGGGGTGTTTGTCTTTAGTTTCATGTCATAGACTGCAATTCCACCATCATAGAAACCCACCTGGAAATAACAGACAGAATTTATGTTTATATACACTCCTCATCAATGCTATATGGCGATATGTGCATGTGTGTGCCTGTGTGGGGGGTGCATGCCTGTATGTATGTATGTGTGTGTGTGTGTGTGTGGGTATGTGTGCATCTGTATGTATCTGTGTCTGTGTGTGTATGTGGCTTAGTGTGTGCCTGTGTGTGGTGGGGTGAGAGAGAGAGAGAGAGAGAAAGACTGTTGCTCTTCTCTCTTCTCCAACACATTTGAAACTCCGAGGCAAATTAAATAAACAAATATTAGTTTATTGCATTGACACAAGGTTACAAATCTGCAAGTGAAAAGGGGTAGAATGAACCCTAGTCCTTATTTCAGTTTCATTTCTAGATCAACTCTAGAGAGAACCAAAACCACAGTTGATCCCAGGATGATCTGAACTCAGGATGTAGATAATCCAGTGTTTTACCAGACATTGGATATATTGCATCCAGAGCTCAGCTGCCTGGATCCGTTATCTCATTGTAACAACATGTTTCATAAACAAGCAGTAAATTAAGACAAGAAAGAAAATAAAATGATGGAGTGTATTTGGAAGACAATCAGCATAATGAAGCAGTCTGGGGTGGTGGTGGTGGTGGTGGTGGTGGTGGGACAAGGTTGGCAGCATCTTTTGATGCCAGTTCCATTTCATGTAAATAGTTCTTTCCAAAGTGTGAACCAATGCATAAATTATTCATGTGGAAAAAAAAAGGCATCAGTAAGTAATGCGTGGAATAAATTATCACCAGCCACTGGCATCATCATCATCGTCACCACCTACACCATCGCTGTTGTCATTAATGCTATCGTCATCATCATCATCGTCACCACCACCACTACCATCACTGTCGTTATTGTTGCCATCATCGTCATCGTCATCATTAATGCCACAAACACAACTGTTTATATTATGCTTATGACCACATCATCATAACTATCATTTCTATCTTCGTAATCATTATTTTTTTGGTATGGATTAGAAAGTTGTCCATATCCATATGAATTGTATGTGTGTATGTATATATATATATATATATATATATATATATATATATATATAGTGAAGTATATTTGCCATGCAGTTACTGTTAACACCTCGTTCAGAGATTTAACATATATATATATATATATATATATATATATACATATATATAGGCATGATTCTGTAGTAAGAAGCTTGCTTCCCAACTACATGGTTCCAGGTTCAGTCCCACAGCATGGCACTTTCTACTATAGCCTTGAGCTGACTAAAGCCTTGTTAGTGGATTTGGTAGATGGAAATTGAAGGAAGGCCATCATATATACATGTATATATATATATATAAAACATGATTTATATGTGTTCAGAGGCATTTGTAAACCAAAGTACTACTGTATTAAATGAATATGAGAAAGACAGGAGAAAAAGCACGATTTATTCGTGATCAGAGTTGTTCGAAAACCAAGGTACAACTGTATATATATATATATATATATATATATATATATATATATATATATATATATATATCAGCTAAACCCGGTTTCACCTGGCCTGTTTGGATGATGTGGAAATCCCATCCTCAGAACTTTCCAAGAAATCACGTCCTTGGAACTTTCCAGGAAGTCCTTGGAACTTTCCAGAAAGTAGCTAATCCTCGGAACTTTACAGGAAATCCTATCATCGGAACTTTCCAGGAAGTCCCATCCCCGGAACTTTACAGGTAGTGGCTCTTCCTTGGAACTTTTCCAGGAAGTAGCTAATCCCCGGAACTGTCCAGGAAATTCGATCCTCGGAACTTTCCAGGAAATAATTCTTCCCCTCCTACCCTTCCTTAGAACTTTCCAGAAGTATTTCCTCCCCTCTGAACTTTCCAGGAAGTTGTTCCTTCCACCTCTTCCCCTTCCTTTGAACTTTCCAGTAATTAATTCGCCCCTCCTTCCTTCAAAGAAGTAATTCCTCCCCTACTCCCCTTCCTTGGAACTTTCCAGGAAGTAATTCGCCCCCTCTTCCTCCTCGGAAATTTCCGGGAAATAATTTCTCTTCCCCTTCCTTTGAACTTCCTAGGAAGTATTTCACCCCCCTCCTCAGAACCTTCTAGGAAGTAATTCCTCACCATCCTAGAAACTTTCCATAGCAGCCAAATCTCCCTCAAAACTCCCTACTGTATTAATGCGACAATTCTGCATATTATGTAGTTTGAATGAGAAACTGTAAGGCATGTGAGCAATTGGTTGTGTTAATGGTTGAAGAAAAGGGAATTGCATTAGAAAAAGTTTTAATTGCTGTTGTCGGTAAGTATGGGGGTTAGGAAAAAATAGAAGAGGCATTAAGAAGTTGACGTTAAGAATTGCTTTAACAGAAAATGAAGCTGTAAGAATTAACAAGAAAATTGTAGTATGTACCTACCGCTAGAAGGTTTGGGTAAGTTATAGAGAAATCAAGAGCTGTAACACCTGAACGGTGTGGGAACACTTTCTCGGGATACTGAAACAGAAAAAAGTAACACAAAATAACATTAGTTATGGCTGTTACTCGATAATGTATGTGAAAATAATGCATGATGTAAACCCTTCATGCCTTCCGATTAACAGCCAAGAACTCCAATCAATAGGGATAGACACTGCATAAAATGAGAGACCGCTTCTGGTGAAGATCACAAAAATGAAGTTTTGGACATCCATGATGCTTATATCCAGTCTCAATGTTGATGAAGAGGACTGTCTTTGGGAGCCAGTTATCTGGCATCTGAATCACATAGCCAACCCAGCAGAAAAGATGATGAAGGATGAATACCACAAATATTTACATCCCAGCCCTCAGTTTTCCAGCTATTAAACAACTGTAGTAGAATAACACCATGGAATAATGTTAACCTGACAGTACTAGTATTAAAGTCAAGCAATGTTTGAGGATATACAGCATGTAAGCTAGAATAATGGAGTGAACCGTAAAGCATTTTCAGTCCAGTGAAACTGAAATTCATAATGAAAAGCTATTAACATTAATGAAAATTTTTTTAAGAAAGAGAAGGGAGAGAACTCAAAAAATTTCAATTTGAACCTCCTTACCTCAGGATTTTTCATGGACCAGCAACATGCAAGGCCATTCTTCTGGATCTTGAATTCAAACTCTCCATATCCGACAGCAATGAGATCCTTTGAAACAAGAGAGTAAAATGACTTGTTAGTAGAGATTATTTCCATAGTGCTGCTTTATATTTCTTGCCACTTACTACAGTTATATGAGGTACATTCTAGAAAGTGTGACATTTTTGTTAGTAGAGGCAGTTATAACTGTCCCAGATTATTGTAATTTTAGTATATCATTCTCTCTTTTTCACCCTTTCAAAGCCTAGCCAAGCTCATGGGCCCGGTTTCCTGGTTTCTATGATATACGTGTTCCCCCCCCCCCCCCGCCAGCTGGATGGGATGCCAGTCCATCACAGCATTACTCAAGAAACAGGAAGAAAGAGTGAGAGAAAATTGGGGCGAAAGAGTACAACAGGGGTTGCCGCCACCCCCTGCCGGAGCCTTGTGGAGATTAGGTGTTTCACTCAATAAACACACACAACGCCCGGTCTGGGAATCGAAACCGCGATCCTCCGACCGCGAGTCCGCTGCCCTAACCACTGGGCCATTGCGCCTCCACAGTATATCATTACAATACATCTAATCAGCTGACCTACCAACTTTTGATATTCTATACTGAAGGCAACGGCTATAACAGCACTTTGAACACACCCTACAAAACACTGCTTGTTACAGCTGACCAGTTTGTAGGATGCAGTCAGGACATGAAGACAATTTGGAAGCACACTAGGCAATGAAGTTTTGTGTTGAACTGGGCAAAAATGCGAGAGAAACTTATGAAATGTTCCAGACTGCTGCTTATGGATTAACTTGTATAAGCTGAACATTTGTTTGTTACTGGCATAAGAGGTTCGAGGAAGTGGGAGATGACGAGGGGTGTGAGGAGGAGAGGGATGTCACAACATCAGGAGTGATTAAGAAAATTCACAATTTTCCGGATAAAGACTGTTGTGTGTCGATAAGGACAATAAGCAAACGGTTTGGAGTTGGTGTGGTATAACTGTAGACAGAATTATTTATGAAGATGTGAACATGTGCAAAATCTGTGCAAAGATTGTTCCCAGTGACAAACAGAAGGAAAGACATGTTGGTGACAGCAGGGAGATAGTTGAGCTTATTATCTCCTACACCATTTTGGTT
The DNA here is from genome assembly GCF_046866305.1 of Octopus bimaculoides. Lineage (NCBI taxonomy): Eukaryota > Metazoa > Mollusca > Cephalopoda > Octopoda > Octopodidae > Octopus > Octopus bimaculoides. The sequence goes on from NC_142940.1 coordinate 56,180,916, forward strand.
TCAAGTCCTGCTGCATGGTACCATAGGCAAGTGCCTTCTACTATAGCCTTGGGCCGACCAAAGTCTTGTGAGTGGATTTGGTAGAAGGAAACTGAAAGAAGCCCTTGTTTTCACCTTTTCGATATCAGTGAAGAATTTCACTGGAAAAGTATATATAAGATTGCCAAGAATTTATCTCTCTCATCAAAGATCAGTGGCTATCGGACGCTGACAAAGGGAAATAACCCTGAAACCTGGGTCCGTTCGTGCTACAGATCATGATGGGAAGGATAACTTCCCTTGGCAAACAGGACACAGTAGTGTGTCGATAAGCCAGCTGGAGATGTCCTCCTGGGGCTAAAAGCAACAGTAACATCCACCCCTAGGGGTCAGCCACACTTAAGTGGCAATATACTACACTTCATCGTGCAGTTACTGTTAATACTTCATTTAGAGAATTAACATATATATATATATATTTGTGCATTTGTGTGTGTATGTGTGTGTGTGTGTGTGTGTGTGTTTGTGTTTGTCTCCCACCACTACTTGACAGTCAGTGTTGGTGTGTTCACAGCCCCATATCTTAGCGGTTCAGCAAAAGAGACTGATAGAATAAGTACCAGGCTTTAAAAAAAAATAAGTACTGATGTTGATTCATTCAGCCAAAACATTCTTCAACGAGGTGCCCCAGCATGGACGCAGCTTAATAACTGAAACAAGTAAAAGAATATACCCAAGTGTATATGCTAGTTATGATAACAATGATGATGATGATGATGATGATGACAATGACAACAACAACAACAATGACGGAGACGAGTACAACAGCACTGAAGAAAGCAAAGAAAGCAGTAATAATACTCACTAAGTTAGAACTGTTCCATGCCATACAGCTGACAGTGTGACCTTTGGTCAGTGGGCAGGTGAAGGACCAGAGTTTCTGCAAGTTTGGTGACAGGTCCGTTTCACTAGCAGATTCCTCCGCTTCGGAAGAATCAACACCTAGCGTATAACAGTTAACCGTTTGTTATAAAGTTTTATAGAATTGTGTGAAACAAACAAATCTTAACGAACCAAAATAATGATTTATCAAAGTAAATAAAATCAACAATGTATTAATTATTAGGAACAGAAGAAGCATTATCAATATCAAAGATCCAACTTAATACGGATACCTTTGCTTCCATTGCTAATGATTGATTTTTGATAAACCTGCTGGTTATTTGCGACATCGTCGTCATCATCACCATTTAATGTCCATTGTCCATGCTGGCAAGGGTTGGACAGTTTGACCGGAGCTGACAGGCCTGGTACTTATTCTATCAATCCCTAAGTTAGAACTGTTCTATGCCATACAACTGACAGTGTGACCTTTGGGGAGGAGGGGGAGGGGAGGGGGAGGGAGGAGGGGGAAAGAGGAGGAGGGAGGGGAGGGGAGGAGGGGAGGGGAGGGGAGGAGGGGAGGGGAGGGGAGGAGGGGAGGAGAGGATGGGCGGGGAGGAGGGTGGGGAAGGGGAAGGGGAGGTGGGATGTGGAGGAGGGAGGAGGGGGTGAGGTGTTGCGGATGGGGGTGGGGGATGGGAGGAGGGGATGGGGAGGGGGAGGGATGGGATGGGGGGAGGGGAGGGGGAGGGGAGGGGAAGAGGAGGAGGGGGAGGGGAGGTGTGAGGAGGGGGAGGGGGAGGAGGGGGAGGGTGGATGGGATGAGGGGGATGGGAGGAGGGGGAGGGGAGGATGGGGAGGGGAGGATGGGGAGGGGAGGAGGGGGGAGGGGAGGGGGAGATTAGGAGGGGAGGGGGAGAGGGGGAGGTGGAGGAGGGGGGAGGGGGGAGGGGGAGGGGGAGGAGAGGAGGAGGGGAGGAGGGGAGGAGGAGGGAGGAGGAGGAGGGGAGGAGGGGAGGAGGAGGGGAGGAGGAGGGGAGGAGGGGGGAGGAGGGGGGAGGGGAGGAGGAGGGGAGGAGGAGGGGAGGAGGGGGGAGGAGGGGGGGAGGAGGAGGGGAGGAGGAGGGGAGGAGGAGGGGAGGAGGAGGGGAGGAGGGGGGATGAGGAGGGGGAGGAGGGGAGGAGGGGAGGAGGAGGAGGAGGAGCAAGAAGAAGAGAAGCAACAGCAGCAGCAGCAGGAGGAGGTTTTATGAAGTGCATGAAATACTCACTAAAACTGACTGGTAAGTTGCGGTACTTGGCTAGTTTCGGTTGGTAAGTATTCAAATTGATTATTCTCTCCATCACGAATAGATCCCTTACAAAATTCATACTCTGAAATAAATATAAACATCTACTAAATATATACGTGCATATGGTATGTGCATGTGCACATGAATGTGTGCATGTATGCATGTGTACGTGTGCACCAGAACCGTAATTCAAGAGACCTGGTCACAGAGTCACTTTATATATATATATATATATATATATATACATACATATAGCAATGAGAAAATGGAGGAGAACATACAGAAGATTGCACTACTGGGCGAAGTGAAAGCATGCTATAAAAATAAAACTATTGCATCATCATCATCATTATAAATCGTAATTGAACCAAATTCAATGACTGGTATCTGTTCCAGTTCATCCGATCAAAGGAACAGCCTGCTGGTGAAATTAACGTACAAGTGGCTGAGCACTCCACAGATATGTGTACCCTTAACGTAGTTCTCGGAGATATTCAGTGTGACACAGTGCGACAAGGCCGACCCTTTGAATTACAGGCACAACAGAAACAGGAAGTAAGAGTGAGAGAAAGAGTACAGCAGGGTTCGCCACCACCCCCTGCCGGAGCCTCGTGGAGCTTTAGGTGTTTTCGCTCAACAAACACTCATAACACCCGGTCTGGGAATCGAAACCACGATCCTATGACCGTGAGTCCGCTGCCCTAACCACTGGGCCATTGCGCCTGGTGAAATATATATGTTGTATTTACCTGTAATATCACTTCATCAATTTTCACAGGTTCATCCATTGTTATTTCTTTGGCCAGTTTGGTAACTTTGGTCTGAGATGATATACTCGAATTTAGTGAAGACATCAAAGTGGATTTCAGAATGTCAGAACCTGAGAAAAACAATGACAGGGACACTGTAGACATTCATTTCAATTAATAGGCACAGGTGTGACTGTGCAGTAAGAAGTTTGCTTCCCAACCACATGGTTGGGCTACAGTAGAAGACATTTGCCCAAGGTGCTACACAATGAGATTGATGGTTTTGATTTACTGTCAGGTGACTTTTGGCCAACCCTGTATATATGACAGACATCTTTCCGTTTCCGTCTACCAAATCCACACAAAAGGCTTTAGTCGGACCAAGAATATATTAGAAGACACTTGACCAAGATGCCATGCAATGAGACTGAGCCCGGAACCATGTTATTGGCTTCTTAACCAGTTGTTGTTGCTGTTTGGTTTCAGGTCAACCTTGACCAAGCTGACTTATGATCAGTTAAGTTCTAACTATGACCATCCAGTCTTTAAATACTATAAGTGACTACATTATCCAACGTTATCTTTGTTTACTAATACAGTAATTTGAGGGGTAATTTAGCTGCTATTTCTAACAAGTCAAACAACTTCATAGAGGCTACCTTGATTTAGTTTGTGCTCAGTTCTTTCGCCATCTGAAAATTTTCCCTTACAAGGGATAAGGCAAGGAATGACTGCTTCTATAATGAAACCTTTGTTTTGTTTTGTAATTATTTAGGTTTAGTATTTGTACTTTGGGTTTTGCAAACGATTCTGCCAGCTCGTCACTTTAATAATAATAATAATAATAATAATAATAATAATAATAATAAGCAAAACGGGCTGATTACTACCTAGATCAGATTCCAGGAAACCCCAAAATGGCTGAAGTTCAAAAAATAGTGCTCATGGGAACTGCCCATATCCTACGTAAAATACTGTCTATGTGATCTCAAATTTTAAAGCAAACACATAATTTTCTTATGGTTTCTTAAACATTCACTTGAACAAAACTGTACAAATACAAATATATGGTACCCTAGGCATAACACCTACATGAACTTCTAACTTGTTGTCTCTTGAGGTCTCTGGGTGAGACTTGGATCCAACTTGTACAAATGCAAAACAAAAGTCAAACATAAAATAATAATAATAAACACCTTTCGTTGTATTTCTTATCGTTTATCTATTTGTTTCAGTCGTTGGACTGCAGCCATGCTGGGGCACTGAAGGGTTTAGATGACACTATCAGTCACTTTTGCCGAACCGCTAGGTTACAGGAACGTAAACAAACCAGCAGTGGTAGAGATGAACACACACACGAGCTAGTTTAAATTGCTCTTTACCAAATCCACTGTCATGCCATTGGTCGGCCTGAGGCTATAGCAGAAGACACTTGTCCAAGGTGTCACGCAGTGCGACTGAAGTCGGAACCCTGAGGTCGGGAAACAAACCTCTTAACACATAATCAAACTGGCACCAATAAAGAAAACTATTTGAAATATGTAAAAATTATGTAGAAAATTTGTCATCTTCTACAATATTGAGCGCACCTCCAAACACACACACACACATATTCTGTTAAGTAGTAGTTGGTAGAACACATGTCAGCAATTCTTCGACTATTAACAAATAATTGCTTCGTTCTGAAGCGTAAATATCGTTGATAAAGCCAGGAAGATGAAGACAGTTCAAGTGTAAGGGAGATAACTCCGACACTAACGTCAACTGGATAAAATCTAAACGGAGAGTAACTGAGTAGAAACAATACGAAGACGACGAAGTGTGGATGTTGACCGTAATGATAGGAATAGAGTGTAGGATGTCTATATAGATATGGTGTGTAAGTGTTAAAGAGGACAAGACAACAAACGTTGCTTTTCATCCTTTCGGAGTCGATAAATTAAGTACCAGTTGCGTACTGGGTCGTTCTAATCGACTGGCCCCTTCCCCAAAAATTTCGGGCCTTTGCCTAGAGTAGAAAAAATGATCGGCAAAATTCAAAGTCTTACAGCTGTTTCTGGGATATCCCAAGGAATGGGATGTTCTATCCTCAGAGACAAATAGGGAAAATGAGAAGGGTACAGATTAATGAAACGGCAACGTAGAGGACAGGAGAAAAAGAATAAAGAGGTGAAGAAAAAAGAAGAAAGAGAAGAAAAAAGAAGAAAGAGAAGAAAAAAGAAGAAAGAGAAGAAAAATGAAGAAAGAGAAGAAAAAAGAAGAAAGAGAAGAAAAAAGAAGCATAATAGTTCATGGTTCAACTTTCCAATCGTGTAGATGTTAGTCCATAAGTCCTTAGATGACTTGAGAGATGTAGAGACAGTGATAAATAATTTGGCAGTTGTTGACTTTAAAAGGAAGAATAACGATTCAAGTGCTTGGAGGAATGACCTGTGTCCAATCAGGAGTACAATGAGAGTTGATGTGAAGAACTGAAAATAGAAAATTTGGTTCCTCTACCAACAACAATAGTATGGAATGAATGTGAGAATCAGAAGTAGTTGTGGATGTTGAAGTAACCAAAGACAAGCTACTCAGCGATATTGTTAGTCCACATGACTTCCTAAGGAGCACAGGGCTAGTTTCCTGGTTTCTTTGACAAATATATATATTTTCTGCTGGATGGGATACCAGTCTGTCACAGAATTACCCATTTTTGCCAGCTGAGTGGACTGGAGCAATGTGAAATGAAGTGTTTTGCTCAAGAACACAATGCATCACCCAGTCCAGGAATTGAAACCACAATCTTACTATCGTAAGTCCAACACCCTAACCACTGATGCATGTGCCTCTGCATTCAGTGATGTAGATGTCCTCAATGCAGGAAGAAATATAGCCAGAGTTAACAATTGAAAAGATTCAGAGCGTGGCAGAGAAAACTAATGTATTAGGAGAGGGAGAGAGAAAATAACCAGAGTAACTTAGGGGTGGGGAACTAGAGTAACTTAGGGGTGGGGAATCAGAGTAACTAGAGGTCTTTGTTGCTGATATGTAGAAGAAAAAAGTAAGTACAATCGATATGTGTGCAGACACCACCTTTCAGAATGACATTTGAGAACAGAAGTGGTCGAAAGGATAAGGGTTGAGAGATTCGTTGCTTTCAAGGAGAGGAAGAAAGGATGAGTTACTTGCATGTCAGCAAGAAGTGATGGATAGGGGTCTAGATTGGATTGCAGTTCACAGATGTTAGAAGAAAAAAACAATTGTCCAGCAGGTTTCGTTATAGATTTTGACATCTAAGGAAATATGGATGCTGTTGTACACCATAGGAGCACAGTTAACTCCTGTTAGGAGACTGGCACATATATTTGCAACAGACTGAACTCCACTCAAGTAATTTCATACGAAGGTTTGCCAAACAAAACCCAATTATTAAAAGGTACCTTAATTTGTGATAAGCAGTGTCAAAAATGCAAGACTCTACCTTCAGATTTTCTAGAGCCATACGATTCATCAAATGTTTGTTGGTCTCCTTTTTTCATGCTGCTTTCATCCAGAAAACTGACATTTTCTATCCAATCTTCATATTCTAGATTATCTTTCCTCACTGAAATTAAAGAAACGCATTTTGTTTGAGAATGAAAATTAATACCATCACCACACCATTATTTAATGTCCACTTCACTATACATGAGTGAGACGAATTTGGTGAGGTAGATTTTCTACAGCTGGAGGCTATTCTAGTCACCAGCCCCCCCCCCCCTCGTTCCCAAAGAAGGAAATATTTCACCATGGAAAACTGGAAACAAACAACACCACATGTATGACAGTGATGCTCATTTACAACTATCACATGATGTCGAAACACACACACAATGGACCACCTACTCAGCAGCAATCCAGTAAATCCACCAACAGGGCCCAATTGAGCTCAGAAGCCTAGCAGAAGACATGACGCCTGCTCAAGGTACTAAGCAGTGAATCCAAACACCCACAGCAAAGTTACATGCCTAATGTAGACATACATACATGTATGTGTGTGTGTGTGTGTGTGTGTCTGTGTAGGCAAAATTAATAGAGGTTGCAAAAGTGACAGAGGGTACTGACTAGCACCACTTTTGCTAAAGATAAGAGTTAAATTAATTCAAAGCCATTTGGATTCACATTTCAGGGGCACTTTACTTTCAAAGTATTTTCCCATTATCTGCCAGTTTGGTTGTGTAACATTGCAAGCAACATCGAACTTCACTTTCAATGTATTATATATATATATATCTGTAAAAATATGTGACACTTATTCAGTAGCCATGATAAAACTCTGAGTTTCGGATGCCAGGGTGGGGGGTCCATGCCAACATCTCTTTAGTTATCCAGCCATTGAAAATTCCGTGGAAAAATTTTTCAAAGGAATTTTCAATGGCTGGATAACTAAAGAGATGTTAGCATGGACCCCACACCCTGGCATCCGAAACTCAAAGTTTTATCATGGCTACTGAATAAGTGTCACATATTTTTACATATAAATTCCTCTATTTGCATAATATCGAGGTCTCTTTCTTTCTTTGTTTGCCATTCCTGTCAAATATATATATATATATATATACTAATACATTTGCTTGTTTTCTACACCACCTGTCGTCGTCTTTTGTTTTTTGTGAATTCTCCCTATATATATACATATATATATATATATATATATATATATATATATATATATATACCTCTTCTTTTTCTGCATATTAAGCAAGGACATTTCTCTGAGGTTACCAGGGTCCTGACCTCTTTCCTACTTACTAAAACATTCATATTTACCTCAAAACCTCTCAAATCTAGGTTTAGCCTCCAGCATGGAATTCCTTTTCTAAGTCCCTTATAGATTCAGCAATGAGAACTAGAGCATCAACATATATGCGTCTCCATGAAAAGTGAGTCTTAAACTCTTCAATAATGGCCTGTTGGCCTATGATAGATAAGAGAGGGCTGAGGACTGAACCTTGATGGAATCCTACCTTGATGACCATCTCTACAACTATCTCTTATGGAGCTGCAGCTTTCCCTTTCTTCATGTCCTTGACTGCTTTATTCACAATGCTGCTGTCAACTTGAATTGCTGGGCCTTCTGAAGGGTGAGCATAAGGTAGCCCCCTTTTAATCCTCTCACAATAGCACTTCTAAGCTACTTTCTTGTCTTCCATATCGGTGGTGAATATGCTTTCCTCATTCTGAATAAATACACATCTCATTTATGAGGAATGAGCTAAAATAAAATTACACATTAACTGTACCGACCTAAGGCAATCCTCTCGTGCTGCTGGTTCAGAAGGAACCGTTATTGATGGAGAAGTAATGTAGGAGAGAGAATGAGAGAAGAACACTGTCTTGTTTCTTGTACTATTTTATAAGGGATAAATGGAACTTACCACTGTCCCTTTTTTTCAATCGATATCTGTCATACATATCCCAACTAGAAACCTGTACACTTTGATCCTGGAATAAAGAAAAAAATTCACTTTTTGGTAATAATATCCATTCTCATTATAAGCACAAGATCAGAAATTTGGGGGAAGTGGTTAGTTGATTAAAGTGAACCCAGTATTTGACAGGTGCTTTATTTTATTGATCCCTCCAAAAGGATGGAAGGTAAGGTTGACCCCAATAGGAACTGTACTTACAATGCAAAGAGCCAGAGCAACAGTATTTGAACTCAAACCATAAAACCAGAAGATACGCAGCTAAGCATTCTTCATCCAGCATGCTAATGATTCTGCCAACTTCCCACCTTCAATCATAATAATACTAACAGTTTCAAATTTTGGCACAAGGCCAGCAATTTCAGGTTTGGTGGAAGATTTTAATTCAGAACTTTTGAAAACAAAACGTTTGTACTACAGAGCCAGGGGTAGTTTCAGGCAGGTTGGTATCGAAAGGGTTAATAACATGAGAAATATATGAAAACAAATTTCTACTAACCAAATGTTTGATAGGCAGAGTCTGTACAAGCTTCAGTTTGCGGGGGTCATTGAAGGTGTTAACCCCCTTCGATACATAACGATCGTTGCCGACTCTGTTCTTCACCAACTGAAATAATTCAATAAAAATGAAAATATATTAAAGAAAGAATATGAAATGGGGTTCATAAAAAGCAATCAGGAATATCATTTTCAAAGTTGTCATTAAATGCTAAATTGATAAAGTGGGTCTTTATTGAGAGTAGAATGTTGATGAAATATAGGTAATGGTAGAGTTGAATAAAAAGTTAAAATGTTGATAAAAAAAATTCAATAAATACAACAATAACGAAATTATTATTATTATTATTATTATTATTATTATTATTATTATTATTATTATTATTATTGAGTGAGAGAACAGTGCATGCCATCAAAGTGACACTGGGATAAAATATAAGAAACCCAGTATACCCATCATGACTACCCGTCTGATAAGAGTACACTAGCCATGCATTAACAGAGGATGTTATCCAAATTTGGCCCTACAATTATATGATATCTCTTTACCTCATGATACAGGGCATTCCTTTTCATAACCAGTTTTGCTTCTTCAGTATCTTGCTGAACACAAGTTGAGATTAGTTCAAACAACATGAATGTCTCTGTCTCTTTCAGATGTATTTCAACTTCCTTTGTTAAATCAGTTTCTCTAAGAACTGTGGGTGACTCCGATTTTTCTACAACAACTGTAAATAGAAATTGAGATTGATCTTGTTTTTCTTTTCATTTATTGCAAATATCCTAAAGGATTTATGATTCAGTGTGACCATGTAATAGAGAATAGGAAGCTAGACATAGTCTTAATTGAAAAAGAAAACAAACTATGCAGGATAATAGACATAGCATGCCCAGCAGACAACAAGGTATGTGATAAGAAAGAAAGAAAAGTCAAGAGATATGACAGGTTAGCTTGGGAAGTTAAGCAGTTGTGGTCGATGAAAAAGGTAGCAGTAGTACCAATAATTGTCAGAGCCCTGGGAACAGTGAGCAAAAATATCGAGGAGCACATGGAACAAATAGGGGCTGCAATAAGGGTGGAGCACTTGCAGAAAACAGCACTGCTTGGAACAACTTGAATACTCCTGAAGGTGCTCGAAAAATAAGAGGTGTTACCTTAGTTCACTGGTAGTGAGCAGCTAACAATGCAGTACATCTCCAGCATTAGAAGCTGTGCAAAGGTAATAATAATAATAATAATAATAATAATAATAATAATAATAATAATAATCCTTTCTGCTGTAGGCACAAGGCCTGAAATTTGGGGGAGAGGGGACTAGCTGATTACATTGACCTCAGTGTTTCACTGATACTTAATTTATCGACCCTGAAAGGATGAAAGGCAAAGTTGACCTCAATGCATGTGCCTGGTGTACCCTTATCAGATGGGTAGTCATGATGGGTATACTGGGCTTCGTATATTTTACCCCAGTGTCATTTTGATGGCACGCACTGCTCTCTCACTTAATAATACTAATAATTATAATAACAATAATACCTTCCCAGGATGGAATATCTTCAGTCTCAATAAACTCTTCAATGCGATCATGGTGAGAAGTTGTATTAAATATAGATCTGGAAAATCAGTAAGTAGAGCAAATGTTTCAAGAACATAGTTTCGTTTGTTTCATTTTAGTTTATGTACATATATATGTATGTATAACCTTGTCTAGACATCACACGATGGTTGTAAACGAGCCTCATCTGGAAACAAGTAAAGTTATTCATTTCTACTCTTTGCTGAAAAACATATCTATTTATGGGAAAATATTACCTTGTTTGGAACCATTATTGGGTTGGTAAGAAGAAGGGTATCTGGCAGTAGAAAATCTGCTTCAACAGATTCTGTCTGACTCATGCAATAGTCTACAGTTCCTGTAAATCATTGCAATAGAGGATTTCTCTTTGGAGTTACACTTAAACACAAGCTTACAGTTAAAACTCTGTGGTCAGAACTGATGCTTGCAAAACTATTATAGGCTTCAACAGTTCAAAGAGAGTTCTTCCATTTTCTATTGACAAGTATGTTGTCTACTTAGGACTTTCTCCCATGTGGATATGAGACTATCAAAGAATATAAAATTACAAAGTGCAAAAGAATATATACACATGAATGATACATACGTATCTACATACTCTTGAATGGTCATTGACTCTGACGAATTCTTCTGCTCTTTGATGGGTTTAGTTTTATTGTTTTTTTTTTTGTCCCATAGGGGTGTCCAAAAATCACCTGCCTCATCTAGCAAGTTTCAAGGGGTTGCTAGTTTAGTCGCCATCAGCCCGGCCGTGCAAGAGATTGTACTGGGTTACATGATACAGTACTGCTCAAGTGCAACCTGACATTTGATTTTGATTGGTGATATGGTGTTCCAGTGATAATAATTATGAAGATGGTGTAAGATGATGCAGGAATGAGAAAGAAGTGAATACCCCCTAATTAACAAACTTCAGTAAGTGTCAATGTGACTGAGAGTGATGACTTACCTTGAAAAAGGACCACCACTCACATTTGAAGATGCTGTTATGCCAGGTGCACTCTCAGGAGGCTGGAGAAAAAAAGACATAGAGTTGTGTATTTCTCACTTTCTAACTTCCTCTCACTCTATCTCCTTTTCATTCACTCTCTTTCACTTTCATGTTACCTGTTGCTACTAATCCAACACTCCTTCCTGTCAGCCATTTGTCTCCACAAACATCACCCTAGCCACACATCTTCAATATTTCTCTCTGCTAAGATTGTAAAGCCAGACACAAATCCTTAAATATGCTACCTACACTTGTATTTTCTGTGTCTGCCTCTATCTTGAGTCAAAAAAACACCTTTGCTTACATTCTACATTTATTTGTTCTTGTTTTGTTGTACCAGTTTTTTGTCCCTGTCTCATTAGTTTTCAGTCTTAAGACTTTTTTTTTTTTTACAATCTCTGTTCAATGTCCCATGTGATTTTAGTTGCAGACTTGTCATTGCTTTGTTTTGTGTGAACACTGGTACTTTTTAGATGAACACTACCAACCTTTTGCAAGTGGCAAAATCATAACGGTTCTGGATTAAAAGTTGCCTAATGAAATAGGTTACATATTCCTATACTATTCATAAGTCTAGTAAACAGAATTTTTTAAAAAAGTTCTATCAATCTAATGTGTGCACCACAGTAACAATTCATTATGTTAGTTAATTGATCCTGATTTACATCCCAGTATTTCAAGTGTTTCTATGCAACATAAATTACAGTTACTCCCGCCTCCTTTATATGGAAGTGCAGGTTCATATAATGGTCCTTGAAATATAGCAAGCTGGCTGAATCATTAGCACATCAAGCAAAATGCTCAGCATCATTTCCTCCATCTTTACATTCTGCACTCAAATTCCACCAAGGTCTACATTATCTTTCATTCTTTTGAGGGTTGATAAAATAAGTACCAGATGAGTACTGAGTTTGATGTAATCTACTTACCCCCTCCTCCAAAAATGCTGGACTTGTGCCAAAATTTGAAACCAATACTCCTATCTTTCAAGTCCCAGATAAATTTTGCTAAAGATGTATTAGGTTATTTTTTCCTATCATCAAAAGAATTTAAGTGGTTACTCAACCTACCTGTCATGATTGGGTTTCTCAATATCAGTCTGATTTATACATCAAAAGCATCCCAGTGGTAGCATATGAGTCTTTCTATGCATTAATGACTTTGTTATCCAATGTACACACATACATACTTACACACATGCATGAGTACAAAAATGCTGATGTTTCCACACAGTGAAAGACAAGTAAACAGTTCTGGTAGAATTAACAAAAAAGCAAGAATATTTACAAAGTAATTACTTACAGTTACAGCTTCACCTTCAATTACATTACTACGTTTTCCTAACAGTGGTAGAGGAGTTACATCAATGTTGTTTTCATTAAATAGCTACAATGTAAATAACAAAGATTAGAGAAGTTCACTAAGGTAGCCTATTCAAGCAAAATAACTTGCCTGTTAAAATGGCCACTACTTTGCTCCAGTGTAAACTTCTCTTAATTGAAAAAGATTTAACATGAGTGGCATTATGTTTGCAAAGACAGACACCTAATCATGTTAAACCTTATCCAACTTGATGAAGTATGCACTGAAACAGACCAGCAGCAACTTTAGCAGGCAAGCTATTTTCTATCAGTGGGCTCTCTTAGAAAAGATTTACAATTTTTGGACGAAAGCATCATCATTTAACATCCCTTTTTCCATACTGGCATGGATTGGACAGGTCAACAGGTCAAGATGAGGAGGAGGGGAAGATGAGGACGAGGGGAAGATGAGGGGAGGGGAAGATGAGGGGGAGGGGGAGGTGAGGAGGAGGGGAAGATGAGGGGAGGTGAGGAGGAGGGGAAGATGAGGGGGAGGGGAAGATGAGGGGGAGGGGAAGATGAGGAGGGGGGAAGATGAGGAGGGGGAAGATGAGGAGGGGGGAAGATGATGAGGAGGAGGAGGAGGAGGAGGAGGAGGAGGAGGAGGAGGAGGAGAAGAAGAAGAAGAATCAACTTACATGGGGATGTTTTATATAGGTGTTTATCTTTTCAAATCTGGGTGGCATTGGGTTAGACATAAATCTGCTCCGCACAGGTGCCACAGAGCGGCTGCCTCCTCTGCTTCCACTCATTAGTCTGTGATTCATTTGAAAGGGAAAGTGAAACCAACAATAAATAAAGGGATAAATAAAGGTTTGCTATTTTCGCTAAATACATTTAGGCATCCATGCTAGTGGAACATTAAGAGCACCATCCGAGCGTGATCGTTGCCAGGGCCGCTGACTAGCTCTTGTGCCAGTGGCAAGTAAAAAGCGCCATTTCAGCGTGATTGTTACCAGTGCTGCCAGACTGGCTCCTGTGCAGGTAGCATGTAAAAAACACCATTTGAGCAAGGCCATTGCCAGTACCATCTGACTGGGCCTCGTGCTGGTGGCACGTAAAAGCACCCACTACACTCTCGGAGTGGTTGGCGTTAGGAAGGGTATCCAGCTGTAGAAACTCTGCCAGATCAGATTGGAGCCTGGTGCAGCCATCTGGCTCGCCAGTCCTCAGTCAAACCATCCAACTCATGCCAGCATGGAAAGCAGACGTTAAATGATGATGATTATATATATATATATATATATATATATATATAGTTTTAGGGAAAATAACCAATTTTCAAGAACTCATCGATGAAAATCCACTATCACATATAGAAAAATTAATAATTAAAAGCACAATAAATGAGTATAATATAAAGTAAAGATGATTTTAATTGAGTTTTTTACCTGTAATTTTGGATTTTGTCCCTAATAATATTATTATATATATATATATATATATATATACATTTTATCTTTTACTTGTTTCAGTCATTTAACTGTGGCCATACTGGGGTACCACCTTGAAGAACTTTTAGTTGAATGATGAATCCACTCTAGTACTTATTATTTGTTTTTTTTTTTTTGTAAGCCTGGTACTTATTCTAATGGTAAGTACCAGGTACTTATTTAGAGCCAGTCCATCGGCACTGGCAACAATCTTGCTCGAATGTCTTTTCACGTGCCACTGGCACAAGTGCCAGGGAGGCGACCGCTTATTTGCACAAACATTTCACATACAGTAGAAGATACTCACACACTGAGTCAATTAAATATTATAGTTTCTCTTCTCTCATAAATCTGATCTAATGATTTAATGGATTGCTTCAGAGTTGAACTTATAGCAATACATAATCCATGAAATATTCTTGTCTGATTTTGGATCTTACTTTTTCATATCAGAGTAGAAAGCCCTGCAAAACTCTTGGAACTGCCCCTCCTCCTTTAACTTACAAAAAAGAAAAATGAGTCTTCATGATTATTGCTATCTCTGAGATGATTAGGAGAACTGTAAGATATTGGTACTAATTTATAATCATGAACACAAAAATTGCCTGCAGACTACATGAAGATGTCTTTCATTAAAAATTTATACTAGTTTTTAATGTTGAATGTCATAAAAATTGTCATAATCCTGCCAATGCTAGATAAATGAAGTTTCATAATTTTTTTTATTGGTCATCCATATAAGAGAGATTTCAAATTTATTCTATATTTTTATATTAAATTTACCTCCCTAACACTTGGAAAACTTCAGACCATTTTATGAGGGAAATAAAATTTTAAGACAATTATTCTTAGGACTAAGAGCAGACTTAAAGGAAACTTTATTCAAATGTTAAATATCAGAAAAAGTGAAAATATCTTGGTTGCTTCTCCTAAAACTGAGAATGATTATTCTTAAAATTCTAATAAAATCTCTAATGAACATACCGGTTTTGGTGAGTTTTCGTCGATTTTTGCTCCATCTTGGGCAACTAAATGAGAAGGGAAATATTTTTGGTCTGAGTAGAAGTTATTTAATGAAAAAATTTGAAGCTTGTTGGTTGTTTGCTTAAGTAGAGAAATCTTGTAGAAATATCTTGTAGACAAGAGTTGCTATGAGATACGCAGTGCGTGATCACAAGTCAATTCTGATTGGTCGACAGTAATTTCATGTGTGCCGTTCAATTATCCTGTTTTCATCTAAATTCCTGGGTTATTTATTCAAATAAACGATACTGCCATTGAACTTGAGATGAAAGAATTTTTTCAGTACTTTAAATTTGAGAAATTTTACCATATTTTTAACGATAATATAACATTAGAGGTTCTATTAAGCAAACTACTCGACCAATGAAATCATCCGTCTTAGCGAAGTTTGGAAAGTCCCTCCATTTTGTAAGCCTCAATCTGAATCGTAGTTTACCTAGCCCATAATTTATAATGAAAATGGCGGAAGGCAACGTTAGTATTCAATGATGTTTGTTGGAATTTCTCACTTTTAACCTTAAAAGTTTATCTAATTTCACTCAAATTCCCTTCAACGATCCCTAAAAGCCTTACACGTTTTTCAATCTGCTTAAAAGGCGCTTTGGGGGAATATGAATCCAACTAAATCGAATAATCTCTAGTGGGATTCTTGGTTCTAGCCACTGCTTTGACATTGACTGAGAATCGTCCACTTTTAAGTTTAGTGCTTGCTCTAGCTTTGCTTTATTTTGACACTTTTCACAAGTCGATGTTTTCTCCACTGAATTGTTTTTCGTTTCATTTCAGCTCGGTGGCAGCGATTCAAGCAGCCCAGGTAAGTTGTAATTTGTTACTTCGACGGAGATAAGTTTAGCGTAAATCGTATGCAAATTAGGTCACTGCCTACCTCCACCTCTCTGGCAAGTGGCAAAATTGGATGTCGTGCTTTTTTTTTTCTTCTGCTTTTTAGTTTACATTCTACATTAGAATGGGCAGAACCTTTTTTTTTTCCTCCCTGAAATACTTTTTTATTTACACCTTTTAGACTCGACGCCTCTAATAATTCGATTCTTTTAGGCCCCTGAAAATCGTGTGGAATTTGGCGGTGTTTATTTTTCTCCGTTTCTCTCACTAGTTTTTCCGTCTCTGCCAGGGAGGGTCTCACTCTGTAGTTTTTCTAACATAAGATATACCTTCTGCTCTTTTTCTTTTCGTTTCCAATGTTTCCTTTAAACTGGCTTTATGTGGATCTATTTCATATAACGATCGATGCTTTTTACTTTCCATTTATCTCTACTCTTATCTCGGCAGTCAGTTCTCGCCACTTCAGGCCATTGTCAGATGTAGATAGACTTATATATAAACATATTATCCGAGTGATTATTTCCTTCTTTATCATGGGACATCCTGAACTATCTCTACCCACCAAACTGGCGCCTAATCTTTCATACCACGTACACCAACTTCTCCCTACTTTCTAACATCATATCCACACACTTCAGATCGGCAGAAATAAACAGCCAAGCTCCCTAAACTTAGATTTATTACCATTCTCTACATATATTTTCACTCTTTTCAATTTATATAAATTTAATCAGTAAGATACGCAGTTTTTCCTCCTTCCATTTAGCGCTGCAGATTGAGTAAGCTGCTTGGTGAAAGGGCTCATACATGGAACCCTGTAGAATAAAGGGGTTCTCTAAAAATTGAACACATGTGACTTGTATAAACACAACTTTTACTTCCTCTTAATTAATATATACAATGGCTATTTATTGCCACCGTTCTCTGATTAGACATTCATTATTCTCCTTTTCGTAATATTCAGTTTTCTGTTGGAGATTTCCACGTGTAAATATTTATAATTAAGGGGACATAGTGGCGCGCACTCCCTAATATTTTCCCTCCCAACTTTCCAAGGCGGGTGGGACAGGGGAAGAAGTGCTTTATGTGGTTGCTTGTATATTTTCAATCTCGTTTCTTTCAACTCTGCCCCAATATTTTTTTTCACACACCTCTTTCGCTCTTCGCCGCTTTTTCATTACATTTCATGTTTAACAAACCCGATTCAACTTTTTTTTACATTTCTGTAATACTTTTTTTTTTAATTTCGTGGATCTCTATCCGTGATGATGATGGTTGTGTGTATATATATCTATCTATATATATATATTTAATTTCACGATCCTACATAACTCCGTTATTGTTGTTTTTCCTCGCCTGGTATGAGGTGTGATATTAACATTTATGTTTATTGTTCGACATAAGATTTCAGTTCTTAGGAATATTCTCCCACCTGCATTGTAGAAGTCTTTAGGAAAGGCATGAATTTCACAACTGTTCGTGTTTATATCTGTGGCTTCTGAAAACCTACGACTTCGTGTGCAAGTCATCACTAATTCAACTTCCTCCTTAGTTGTAATTGTTGTTCTTTCCTAAACAGAGGAGCCCGCCTACTCTTCCACAGAACCTATTGTTGACATATATCGCGTGTTACATAGGGAAACATGGGTTTCCCTCTTCTATAATTTTAGATTTTTTTTTTCTTCTTTCATGCAAAATTTCCATACAAAGTTACAATTCGGAATACATTTCTGCGATTAAATCTAATATTTATTTATGGAAGCATTTGACTAACTCTGTGTGTGTTTGTAATAAGCGTATAAGCATGTTAAATTTAAAGACGTTAATTCTAATCATTACTTCGCTTTATCTAATTAAGTCTTTTTCCTTTTTAGAATATTAACGTAATTTAGTTACGTATATGAATGTGTTTATAGATTTGATTGGGTTCTATTTAATATATATATATATATATATATATACACGCACATTCAATACATCCTCATCAAATCTATATACACATCCGGCATACTGTTGGTGATAAACATTAGTTTGTTTTATGTATTTATGGTTACCTTTTACTATCTAAGCTCTTAATAAATTTTAGTTATAATTTCTCAAGATGTCTTTTTGGCAAACCCTTCTGATATTAGCCATAATAATGTGTCTCTTATTTTCGGAATAACTTCGCTATCCACACTACAAAACCAAGTTTTTAATAACTGAATTTGACTGATTTTTAAGTGGTTTCTTCTGCCGCTATTGTTGACGCTTTCTAACACTGCACAACCATTGTCGTGTTTTGTCTCTTAACGAAATTGTTTTGGTTGTGTCGCCTATTCACACGTGGCTGGAACAATCTGAAAACTATTTTATATATATATA
Organism: Octopus bimaculoides; assembly: GCF_046866305.1. Taxonomy (NCBI): domain Eukaryota; kingdom Metazoa; phylum Mollusca; class Cephalopoda; order Octopoda; family Octopodidae; genus Octopus; species Octopus bimaculoides. The sequence goes on from NC_142940.1 coordinate 56,199,358, forward strand.
TATATATATATATATATATATATATATATATATATATATATATATATATATATATATATATATATAACCTATTTCACTCCTGATATCATATTCTGTTTAAATCGGACAATTTTATATCCATACACATGTACATTTTTGTATTAAATGTATTTAATATTGTGTGTAAATCAACTTGCTTGTCCTTACATTTACTCCTATATATATATATTATATTTATGTGTAGATAGCTACATTGTGGAGCTTATATAAGAGAGGCTCGTTTTTCATTGAATAATTTTTAGCTTGAGATATTCAGCCATCATCTTATCTGAATACCTTCTGAAAACAATTCGGATCTCTTAAACATAGCAATTACCAATCGCACGAACCTGAGCTGCCAAAGGATTAGCGGGTGGTAGCTTTTTCGTGTGTCTATCAATGGGTGTGTATATATATATATATATATATATATATATATATATATATATATATATAGTATGTGCGTGTGCGTGTTAGGAATGTTTAATTCGACTCTATCTGGTTTACCCTGCTCTTGTGTTATTGTTAAAACATCGGCGCTGGTCTTTCTGTAAAACAGCAGTCGTGAGAATTCCATTGCATTTTGGAATATTTGCTTTCCTATTGCTTGTTTTTGATGAGAGAGAGGGAATACTTGTTCTGTTATAAATTATCGAATTACTTTGGCTGATTCTGATGGAGCTCGGGAAGCTGATATTTTAAACAACAATGCTGTGTGTATGCCTGCATGTATGTATGTATGTATATGCCTGTGTATATTTATGTGTGTGTGTTGGTTTTTGTATAGGTGGGTGGGGTGGCGGTTGAAAGGTGTTTGTTATTTCTCTTTTGCTCCCGCACACAAAGACAACATGTACACTCTCGCAGAACGAACGTACACTATTCAGTTTGTATACAATGTCAACATTGGGGCTTCTTTGTTTTGCGGCGACTCTGCACAATGTGTGATTGATGGAACGGAATGACGGCACCGATCTTTTGTGTGAAGGAAACTAACACAAAAATTAAATGTATGAGAAGAGGGAGCTGGTGTTTAAAATGCAGAAGAGTACAAGTGGGGATATGAATAATAGCTCGCCGGTGGTATTAATTAAGCAAGTCTGTTCCTTAACTTATCACCGCCACTCTCTTTCCCTTGTATTCTTTTCCTGTTAAAAATCAGACAAGAACTGCACAAGAATGTTTTTATCTTTAATAAGGGCCAATACAAAGTACGTTTTGTTGACTGTTATTAACTAAACCCTTCGTTCTTCAACAACAATAGGGAGCTCTATGTGGTCGCTCGACCTGCTAGAAATAGTTGTCAAATCTCTCTGAAACCCTTATAGATCATTAATCCGGTTAGTTACCATCTATTCCAGTAGTTTTTACACACACACACACACACACACATACACTCCAGCTAACCGATTGCCCTCCCTGTTTCTTCAATCTTTAGGAATCCTTGATTTCTTGTGGAGTCTTACTATATCCTGTTGTAGTTATAAAGAACCGCATATTCTTATGGTTTGACGATACATTGAAGATATTATTTGGGGTATAATCTAGGAGTTGTTTAGCTCCACGTCAACGCTGGCCGAGTAAACCTCTGATCTGATGCGTTCCAATCGTGGTCTGTTTTCTACCGAGTCGAGTAACCCCGTATAAATTGCTTCCTCATTCACTGGTGTATTGTATCGTTGTGTGATGTAGTACGGTGTTGTTTAATTAGTCCCAGATCGTTACCAATCCATCAGAGCTATGCTTAAAGGCATTCCAATCATGACCAACCAACCGTTCTATTCAAATAGTATTTAAGATTTGTTTTTAAGACAGTTTGAGATTTTGCTGCTGTTTCCTACAGGCCAGGTTGACCCATGTCGCTTCGTGGTATCCAGCCTAGTAAATATTCGTGGTTCTTATCAATGAAGCGTTATATAGCATTGTACTGCACATGACATTGTCTCTGTTTATGGTTTATATAGCTGGGTCTAGTTTGGAGCTACGGCTTTTTTTCAGTACCCCTATGTTAGGTATATTTTTGTTTGTTTCGTTTTGCTTTCGCCTGGTACCTCTTTGGGGTGGACGTGCGAACATGTGTGTGCGTAAGAGACTGGTGATAGACTGATGCTGTTTCCAGATCCTCTCGTATATTTCGACTTCTCGAAATAATTGTCCAATGTATGTGATATGTGATGTATGATATAAGATTCTGTTGTAATTCCATCTGACTTCACAATTTACCTAAAGAATGTGCATTTTTGTACCAATGAAATACGTATTGTTTAGTCTCAAGTGATCTCTGGTTGAATAAGACTTCTGTTCAAAGGTGGCCTTAATGTTTTTTGTTTTGTTTTTTTGTCCCCCCCCCCCCATCTACAACCAACTTGTTCACAATGTCCTTCCTTTGTTAAACTTTGTTAAAGCGGTTTTGTGATTTGAGGGCGGTTTGGCTGCGATTTCTAACAGGCTGATCATTGGTTTGTGATTTGATGTGTTCTCTTCTGGTGTTTTTCACTTTGAATGGTAGATTTTGTTCCCAAGACTCAGTTAAGTATTCTTTAACATATTTGTACCTTGACCGGAGCTGATTTCACTTGGTTGCCATTTTAAAAACATTTTTTACAAAGAAAATGATTATTTAGATGAAATGCTTCACAAAGTTTGTTTACATTTCACGTTTGTCTATAATTATTGTAAGTTTAATATCCAATCTGTTCCATTATTGTAGGTTTAGTAAAGGAGGTGAGCTGGTAGAATACAAAATGCCTTGCTGTATTTGTTCCAGTTCTTTACATTTTCAGTTCATAGGGGTCGATAAAATAAAGTATTGGCTAAATACTAGGCATTGGTATCAACTAACACCTCCCCTCTGCTCAAAATTGTTAGCCTTGTGTCTCAGTCGAAAACTGTTATTGGTCTTAATATCTGGTCTTTATTCTGTTTTTCATTTAAGACAGAACCTCTCTCATTTAAACCTTTAAGCTAACCTATCAGTTATTCTTTATTACTTGTTTGGTGATCTCATTGAATTATCTCTACCCATTGAGCAAAGCTTAACTATTCTCTTGTCATATGTAGTTCCAGAGACAGTTGGGGTGCCACCATCTGTTCCCTGCACTCTTGTGCACCACTCTCCCATCTATAGACTACACTTAGTTGCACCCACGCCTATCCATAACCCCATTAGTTCCTATTTTGTTATACATTGAAGTATAAGAAATAACTGAACAGATGTTTTCGTTGGTGCTTTTTTTTTTAATGTCCTGGTTTTATTCAATGATTCCTAACTAATTTTGTTCCTCTTAATGTGATACACTGTAATGTTGTTGGCCTTTGTGTAAGACAGTAATCCAATTTCTTTCAGTCACCACAAACTTTTAAAACAAAACAAACTTGACCACTGCATGGTATCTTTTGTCCTTGTCTGTTGCTACATCACCCTTTAATGTTACATGCTAATCATTGCGGATGTAATTAACTTTTCTCTCATCCATCCTGAAGCTTGACCAACTCTGCCTGTCTTCTGGTAAGTGGAATAAGTAACGATGTACTTCCGAATGCTTATAGTTTCTGTAGATATTTCATCTTTGCTGTTAATTCAAGATTAGCTTAGTTGACTTCAGAACTAACATTTGTCATTCCCTTTCTGGGAAGAACTAGTTACAACTAGTTACCAATGATATTTCTAAGGGTATGTTAGTAAAAAAAAAAAATCTGTTGTTTCATTGTCTTAATATGGCAGCTTGTTGTCTATATTGATAGATCTTTTTTTTCCATAGCTTATTATCTTTGCAGCAGTGTTATTGAGCAAGTTTCTTTGTTTTTTTTATGTTAATAATGGGTTTTCCTAGACTAGGAAAGAGAGATGATTGGGAAATGTGATGTTTGGTTTAAATTGTTACAAGTTTCTGGTTGGCAGAAAACATTTACAAAAAGGGTTCCAAGTCGATGTAGCTTTAAGTTAAGATAAAGGGGAGATGGGGTGAGGAAGAGAGAATGAAGAGGATATCAACAGGTATGATTGGTATACAGTCAACTAATTTAAGAGAAACAGAACCTGTTGACCAAAACAGAAGACATTAATGATGTCACTTGAACCATCAACTTCCTTAATTTACATTGTTTAACCCTTTCGCATTCAGATTACTCTGTAATGCTTATCTATCCACATTGTTTTTAATTAATCATGCATAATCTCATAGCTTTGAGGTTTCAGTCATTGTTTATTTTTAGAATGTCAATGTAGGGTATATGTGAGAAGCTAGATATGACCAATTTAAATATAAAACCAGTAGAATATATTGGCTGGATGTGGTTGGTTTAAATGCTAAAGTGTTAATGTTGTACTCACACACTTGCACTTTCACTTTATAATTTGCAGTTTTTAAGTCAATCCGAGGATCTATTGAATGGAGAGGAGATATGTCTCTTCTATGATAGTAGTGATTGTATATAAAAGGTAATAAATCTTGTATGCAACATCACTTTGGTTAACGTGTAATGAAGTTTAATAATGGAAAACAATGAACACCTTCCTCCTCTCCCACCTTATTTACAGTCTTTACAGATGATATAATTGACTGGATGTAATATTAAACTACTGAATCAGAAATTCTTTTTGTGCTCAAACCACCACAGTTGCTGTTTTGTGGTGTACTTTGGCCAGACACTGAATTTTACATGCTTCTGTTCGCATTGCCTTCAGGAATGGGCAGTAGCTTTTTTAATGTTACCTCATATAGACAGATCTGTTGTTTGTCCAGTTCCAAGATTATTTTCTCATCTAGTTCACATCATGAAAAGTTGAAGCTAAACTTCCACCACCAATACTAGGGATCCCAGAATATCTTCATTTTAATTCACTCTTGTCTTCATGTGTTGTCATATAGTTGATGATTTCATAATATATATCTTTTTCTTTATCCAATCCCTCCCACTTTCTTAGACAACCGGGACCAAGATTTTGCTCCTACTCGCGATATGATGAAGCATGAAGGCTATGATGATGAACGAACATTAGAAGAAGAAGAAGCTATGAGTGGTGGCAGTTGTTCTAATGAGCTTGATGAACTTCAAAAGGTTGGTTTGCATTTTACTTCTGGTTGCTGTTGTCATTTTTTTTTTCTCTACTTAATACCTTCTGCCCCCTCTAAATTTTAGCAATTTAAATGATACAAGAATAAAACAAGAAGCAAAGACAGCATTTATTTGGAAATATTTTTACTAATCGATTTTATTTTAATTTTTTTTTATTTAATCCTTCTTGTGTGTTTCATATTACCTTCTTATTTGGTATTATGATTTTAAAGATATTTTTGTTTTGTTTGAATTTTTTTTTTCTTTCTTTCTTTAATTTGTCTTAACTTCCTGTCCATTCTAGTTTCACTGGTTGTGTTATCTCTTCCATCCCTTTCACAATATCTGTACTGATTTCTTCTTCACTAGTCATCACCACTTCCTTGGGAAGGCGGAGTTTCTCTTTCTTTCTCTCTCTCTCTCTCTCATACACATTCATTCATTTGTTCTTTCTTTCTTCTCTTCACACACACCAAGTAAAACAAGTCAGTGAAGTTAGACAACATCCAATTCTCTGTATTTACATGTCAGTTAAATTATATAATGACTGTAGATTGGTTGGTTCAGTCCATGCCAGTGTGAGTATGTGTACGTACATACATGCATATATATATATATATATATATACATATATACATACATATATACACATTCACACACACACGTAATGCAGAGCCAAATGTCATACTGTTTATAGAGCATGCCTTCAGATAAATGTCTATCTTTTGATTTGTATTTTTGTTTGTTGGGGAGGGGTGGTTGGGGTGGTTATTAACCTCTTCTTTTCACTTAGAAATTTTGGGGTCGTGTGTGTGTGTGTATACATGTTCACATGTGCATGTGTTTTTGTATCTCAAGATAAATTTGGTTCTATCAATCATGTAACAAAATATGGTCTCAGCCTCTATAAATTGCCAAACATCCACAGTTGGTTATCTCACTTTTTCTAACTTGTTCAACTGCTACTTGTGTATGCGTGTCGTGATCTTAATACATCCTTGCATTTCTTCCTGTTCTTCAAATCCTCAGTCAGTAGTAAAGCAATGCTTTATGCAGTCAGCCATTTCCAGTTTTGAATATGTTGTTGGAATTACCTAAGCTTATATAACTTGCTGTGTTAAACTATCACTAAACATAATTACCATGTTGTATATTTAGAACAAGTCAGGTTTGCAACTGCTATTCCCACAGGCTCAGGAACAGAGGGTGAAGTGGGTCCAAGCACACCCGCTAACATTTAGGCAGGGGTTGTGAAAGTGCTTTGAACATCTTCCTGGAAAACTGGGTTTGCACCCACTTAGCAAATTTCACTCGCCCACACTTACAGGCATTCCTCCTATTCAAGAGAAGCTTTTAATTCAACAATGCATGTTGATACATTATATGATGCCTCTGTTTGCAAATAAACCAACTTGAACATTGAAGATTAAATCCTAGTGACGAATTAAGAAGAGCAGTGCTAGTGTTTTGTTACAATTTGTTAATCTTTTGACTGACTTACCGATATCCCATTAGTGCTGAAGGCTGCACATCTGTGTGAAAGATGCACACACATGAAGCAGGATCTATGTGAAATGTAAGAATGTTTCATAGATACACTAGGAATATATTGTTGTTGCTTAACCCCAGGCCTGTAATCAGAGTTGTTCCAACCATAACCATCAAGTCTTTTTTTTTTATTTTTTTTTTTAGTCTTCGTTATTGAATATGTCCGTTCATTTTTAAGATAGTAGGATATGATTTGAGGGTGATTTGGCCACTGTTTTTAGCAGGTTTAGTAATCACATTGAGAATTCTTTGTTGGCTCATGTAACATCAGTTAATATATTTAGTGTATGTTAAGGCAGCGAACTGGCAGAATCATTAGCATGTCAGGCAAAATGCTTAGCAGCATTTCATCCAGCTTTGTTCTGAGTTCAAATTTCACCAAGGTCCACTTTGCCTTTCATCCTTCCAGGGTCGATAAAATAAGTACCAGTTAAGCACTGGGGTTGATGTAATCTACTAGCCCCCTCCCCCAAAATTTCAAGCCTTGTGTTTGAAAGGAATATATTTAATGTGTAGTTGTAATATACAGAAGTACTGGTTAGATCACCATAACACTTGGAACTTTATTAGTTTGTCACCTATTGAGTGAAGACAAGAAGAGATGTAGGGCTGTATTTACATCTCCTCAAAACTTTTATTTTGTATCCTTATGCTATCTTTTATGCCTGAGTTATGTTTGATTAAGCCTTCATTCTGATGTGTCTTAACTGTTCACATAAGAATGATTAAACATTGCTCACAGCTTGGTTTACCTAAAATTACTGCCAGACACAACTTTTATATATATAGATATATATATCTGTGTGTGTGTGTATGAGATTGTTTTGGTCAGTTTAAAACCTTGATCTCCAGTCTTCAACATGCACCAGAGTTGTATGTGAAGGAAAAGCAAAACAAACCAAAGGATATGGTGTTGTGCTTCATGATATCAAATCCGTTTCAGTTATTTCCTTCTTCCTGATCAAACTCACAAAAATCTACATTGTTTTCTTTGTGTAGTGATTTAGGAATCCGTATCAAAATCTTCTTTGAGTGTTGGCTGTAATAAACTGGTGTCCTGTCTAAAGAAGGATTTATTTCTGATCTACTTAATACTGTTGAGTCCCACCTGCACAAAGTACTCGTCTATGACACGTCATCATGTGACTGACCAACTATCAGTTGTTACACATCACTGGTCACAATGTGCTTTGCGTCATTTTAGTCTTTGAATGACTCCACCCTTCTGGCTAGGTGTGCTGGAGCAACATAAAATGAAGTGTTTCGCTCAAGAACACAACGTGCCACCCAATCTGGGGATCAAACCCGCAATCTAGTGATTGTGAGTGCAACTCCCTAATCACTAAGCCTCATGCTTTCACACGTTTTTATACACTCAAGAAATCTCCGTTGCATCTCCATCACTGATACTCGTTAGAAAAGCATGTCAGATTTGATTGTTTCTGTTTCTTTTTTAACTATGGTGGATGTCTGTGTCTAGAAGCCTGTCCGCATGATAGATTTAGTGCCCACACTGTCACTGTAAACATTTAAAGTTTTTAAACTTTATCAATATTCATTTTTAGTTGATTTTCTTTTTGTCTTGTTTGTAATAAACCTTATTAACCCTTAATCACTGGTATGGTACATGTGAAGTCATTAATCTAATCTATTTTTCTTTGACAACTGACTCTTGATATGTAAGCATTTTATTTTTGTTTGTTTTTGTTTGTTTGTTTTTTTGTGATTTCAAGCTTTATTTATAAATGTGTGTGGTATGTGTGTATTTCATTTAATTAACTAACTTGTCATAAATGATAGAGAAACCAGAAGTATGTTGGATTGTTATTAAACTAAATACTCCTCCTTCTTGGATTCATTTTGTATTGTTCTACACACAGAAACATACAGGCAGCTGTGGTGTTATATTAAATTTAAGGTACACATGACACAAACGTCTTAAGGTAACAAGCACTATCAAGATCTTAACATTCAAGTATGAATAAGATATAGCATTGTATATATTTCCAGATAAATTGCATATAAATATGTGTAATTTAAACATCTGTTGAATGCAACACATTTTGATTGATCTAATCTAAGGCAATAATACCCCACAAAGTGCTCAGTAAATGGTTAGCAGTAAGGTAAGATATTTAGGACGATGACATTAGTTGACATGATAAATATGGAACTGAGTCAGAAAGATCACATCAGTCAAACACACATGAAAACAGCTATTTGGTGCTGAGGCAGAGCCTGATTCTGCTGGCTCAAACTGAACTCCCAACTTACATTGTCAACCAGCTTAAACACTCAAGAGGGTGATGAGAGCACACAATACATTGCAAACCCAAACAGGGCCTTTGATTAGCTTTGTTTTGAATGAATTGAGACTTACCTCCGAAGGACTCAACTGCTTGCTAAAACAGCAGCTGACACAAGAGTCACACCTGTTGTAGTGGGAGGAGAAAAATCATCACAACTGTTTTGTTATGTATTTCAACAGAAAATCTTAATTCTACACAGATCTATCTGCTGCCAATAGATACAAGATCTTGGATGAATTGGCACCCAATCCAGTAGATGTATGTTTAATCTCATCTACATTATAATGTAAAACTGCTTGAAATGATCAATTTGTCTGATTTGTATTCTGTCACTTTATTTTCTAAACCAAACCCACCACCCCATCCTCTTTATTGCAATGATTAGTGTTCACAATTTAATGATAAGTGAATTTTTTTTTTTAAGTAAATATTCTCTTATCACTAAAATTAGTTCAGATTTTGTTCATTTCTAGCAACAGGTGGCTATCCTATAGAAATTTTGATAATAATTCTTTCATTTCACCTATTTCACCTGCCACACTTTACCCAATGTTGCATCCTGCCACCCTGGAAACTGCTATAATTTGAGATGATATTTGGTTTCAAATAGAAGAATATTGACAAGTAACTCTACTCTAACAAAACTATGTTATAGTTTGCTTACTGGATAACACTCAGCACAGTTGATTTGATTAGACATTTAACAGTAACACATTTCACACCACACAGGTAACTGGCTGTTTGACGGTAACACACCAACACCATTTTGTTTACTAATAGGATGTTTGATGGTAACACACCTGTTACTTAACTCACTAACTGGATGTTTGACAGCAATACATCTAATGTATCGGTTTTGAGTGGATTTTAGTCATAGCTAGGTTCACACGCCACAATCTGTTGGGAAGTTTTGTATGAGATATCGTATGGCAGTCTGGATCTGTTGTGGAGAACTTTAACTACATCTGGGGGGAAACGGCTTCGCAACTGATTAAAATGAAGTCTCCCTGAGTCTCACTCTGACCTGTAAGTGTGCTGCCTCCTCCTCTCTCTATCTCTACCATTCTTGCAGTGTTGTCCTCTGCTCTTCAGTGCTGACTGGTCTCATGCAATATTTCCACTCAGGCACTTCTTTATTTATCTCTGTTCTTTACTCATATCGTGTTCCCTATTTTTGGCCCTTCACCAACTGTTTGGTTCAGGCCTTCTTTTCCCCAAATATTTTGTCATCTGGTGTTCCCTCTTTGCACATGTTCAACTTGCAGCAGTTGAAGAAGAATGTTAATTACCAGTTCTCAGCAGACCTACACAGGTCCTAGTCACGGTCCCTTCCTCCAGACATGACAAATAAATAGAGAGAGAGAGAGAGAGTAAGGAGGCATGTTGTTTGAGATGTAAAGTGCTTGGGTTGTTTTATATATCCAAAAGTTTTGGGAGTGGCAATGGAAACAAATGAGGTGAGTGATTCAAATTGTCAAATGTTTGTGTGTGTATTTCTCTTGAATCTGTGTATATGTTTTGACAGCTGGTTGTGTAAAGGTGTTGTGACAGTGAATGTTGGTGGAACATACTGCAACTTGATTTTACTTAACACATTGTAAAAGACATCTGTATCTTCTTTCTCACTAATTTAATTACACATATACTTTGAAGGGTCTACGACCTGTATTGTAATTTAGTGTTTATTTTTGTGTGCTTAATCATGTATTTGAGGGAATTATGATTCTTTTTTTTTTTTTTTTTTCCAAATCTGTTTAATGTATAGCTTACTTTTGAGTTTGTTTCCAAATACTCTTTTCTCTAAATGCCACCTTAATACATGCTGTAAATTGTACCTACACTGGAATAGCTTACTCTACAGGTACCTACTATGTATTGTTTCATTAGATACTGTCTACTTTCTCAGATATCTATACTTGATAATTACTTACACTATCCACTCCACTCTTCTGTATTCTGTGCCAATATACAAGGGTTAAATTATCATTCTTCGCTATTCAGCAATTATTTTGAATCCTTGGAGTTGTTGTAGACACAACGTGTGCATTTGTCTTCAAAAATAGGTGATTCTCCTAACCTTTGGTAAGCATGTAAGCCAAGTGCTGCAAGCAAAAGAGAGTGGCCCCAATTTTTTTATCTCCTCAGGAACCTATTTATAAAATGAGCCATTGAAGGTTTGTTTGCCAATGCGTCTGTGGTATTTTGTGGTAAGATTTCAGCTCCCCATCCTTTAAAATCATTGGCTGGTATCATATCAATTGAGTCAGCTTTTTATTATTGATATTGTTGTTGTTAGTTAAAGGCTTTCTGTGACCTGATTTCTCAACTCTGGATGTCTTGCTAATTAATAGTCTTTGAAAATGCATCATATCGCATTATCTGTCCTACCATTATAGGCCAGAAAATGGAAAGCTTTATTGTGTCTTGGAGTTTGCATATTGCTACACTGAGATTAAGATCCAGCTTTCAAAGAGAACAATAAATATATACTAGTAATATACTAGTGTTAAAACAAAATACTAAGGTTTTTGTTAAAATAAAGTTTTGTTATTGCAAGTAATATTGTACAGAAGTTGCTGGCACAATCTTCCAATTATAAATATCTTTATATAGACAACATAGTTGTCTACTTCATGACAGCAACTGATAATTTTCTAAGAAATTATTGTAACTAGTGAATTGGCAGAATTGGTGGAGCATCAGACAAAATGCCTTGTGCTGTTTAATTAATGTAACTTTATCTTCATTGTTCAAGTCCCACCAGGTTCAGATCCTTCCAAAGGATTAAATAAGTACTAATCAGGTACAGAGGTTAATCTTCTCGACTGCACCCTCCTCACACAAAACCATTCCTATTGCTTAGAGAAGGCATGAATGCCATGATCTCATTTTCCTGCTCCTTTTACTCCTAACTTTAAGGCAGTTGATGTCTGAATTGGTAGAGCATCAGACAAAACACTTCATCATATTTTAAGTTCAATTCCTGTCAAGTATTGGAATTGATTTAATTGGTTTTCCTCTCTTCTTTGGCCTCGTTCATCTAAACCTTGTAAATGGTTTGTGGCTCCGGGAGAGTTATAATTATTTAAAATTCCAAATATGTCACCTGGCCTCTTAATCTTAAATCTTACTCATGGAGTTGAATAGCCTCATCTTTTTAGGACCTTTTCTCTCAACTGATATGACATTTTTCTTTGTTATTTGTTGTATTTTTTTTAACTGAAATTTTTTTTCTGTTTATTATTTATTTATTTATTTATTTATTACATCAAAACTTAAGATAATTTTTTTTTTTTATGTTTTGGGCTTTTCGTTATTTAAAACAAATTATTATTTTTTTTCATTTCCTGCCCCCACCCCTCCTGCCTACTCTCCACCAAACTCTCTTTTAAAGTTAAAAAGTTATTTCTGTAATATGTGTTGATAAGTTGAAATAAGTTTGTCACCTGTAGCTGTAAAACAGCAGCAAACCTTTTTACCAAAGACAGTTGAATATCTCCAGCTCTTAACACTCAACTGTTCAAACCATTCACTCACCTATTTGACCTCTCTCTCTCTCTCTCTAACTCAACCCTTTCATTCTCAAAGTCTGTTTATCTATATAAATATCTATTTTCTATTTCTATCTCTCCTCTTTCTTCCTATCTCCTCTCTATCTATCTATCTATCTCTTTCTCACTCTCTCTAATCTAAATACTCCTTTTCACTGAAATGTTGTCTAATTAAGTTCTAAAGCCTTTTAATGAAGTATTGAAAACCCGAATAGATTTATACCAAATTTATTACCAGACACCTGTCCATTGCCATGGGAAAGGACAAAATGACCGGCAAAATACAGCTTTTAAGGTAAATTCTCTCAATTTCTCGTCTGAAAAAAATTGAGATATTTTGCAAACCTAGTGCCATTCTGTTGCTCAGCAATAATGATATGATCTGTCATATGTAGTCTTTTTTATTATTATTTATCATTATTATTATTTTATTTTACTGTTATTATAGTTTCATTTATTTACTTTTTTTTTTTTTTATAACTCCCTTATCGCCAAATTTATTAATCTCTGCTTGTAATGTGTGTTCAGTGATCTGAATGTTTTCATATATATTTATTTTTTTTAATTGTCTGCTCACATTCATTCAATAGGCAACTTTTTTTTTCTTTCCGTTCATATTATTCAAGACAAAACCTGTTTCTGTATTGCCTTCCAGTTGTCCACTCTAAAGTCCTTCTATCATTTCTTAACTTGGTTTAATCTACAAACCAAGCAGCATGTTTCACTGCAATGATGATAAGATAGCCTTTTTCAAATAATGTACATTTTTCCAGTTTAATTTTTGTTTTGTTCATTTTTCTTTTTAGTTTTATATTTTAGTTATTATATCCTCATTTATAAGCACCTTTATTTTTTTTTTATCTCTACTATCTTTATTTGATAATTTTTTTAAAAATGTTTAAAAAGTCAGTGGTGTAGTTGTATTAGTGCTGTCTTTAATTTTGGGGTAAAAAAAAACCCATAAATGTTGACTCTTAAACACCAAATCTAATTATACCTTGTACTATTTATTCCAACTTTTGGGAAGAAGACACTTTGTCTTCAACATAAGTATGTGAAACTTCACTTGTTCATTTATTTCTTATTTTCTATGCCAGTCAGTTGTATGTATGTATGTATGTTTGTATGTATGTCTCTGTCTTGGATCCAACTCTTTGCATGTAGTAATTGAAAAGATGGATTAACAAATCTAATAATTATTGTTTCCCCACACTCTATGTTAATTTTTGGTGGCCAATCCAAAATAAACTTTCCAAGAATATTGTTTGTAAATGTTTCAATCTTGTATTATAATGAAATAAATGTTTATTTCAAGAAAGTACTCATTAATACCTTAGCGGTAGGAATTAGCCTAAACTTAGAAATAGCTGGTGGGTAAGGTAAGAGTTGCTTTCGGATCAAATGCTACTCTACATTGATTAATAAAGCTATGTTAGATATACACCCACCGCACATTCTATTTATTATAATCAGGAAAAGATTTAACACTTGAAAACAAAACGTAATATTTCCGTGTATGTATTTCACACTAATAACTACCATAGCCATTAATAGTTACTATAACTACCAATATCTTCTATCACTTCTGTAGCTACCAATAACTATTATAGCAGTCACCAATATCTTTCAAAACTGTGTTATGCTGTATGTCTGTATGTGTGCATGAAGTATTAATGGATTGATGAATTTCTGTTGCATTTTATTTTATGTATAAATGATTTTGTTTTTTTGTTTGTTTTTTTCCTATAAATCCATAGCTTACCTGGTATGTGACATGTTGATTAGACCCGGGTCATGAACGCATTATCTTTAAAACTGGAGTTGGTGGAGCTAATTTTTATTTGCTTAGTAATTATTGATAAAAAAAAAATATTTTGATTTCTAGATTTTAGTATTTTCTGGGATTGCAAAAGAAACACTCTTAAGTATTACTTACATGGATGAGATTTGTCCCAAGTCTCAGGAGATATCCCCACCTCCCTGTCCTAGATTTGCCATGCAAGATACCACATGTACTCCATCACCACATAAAATCTGAGCTCATTTTTTATCTTTCTGCCTGCTAATTATTCTATTGGTCACCTCCGGATCATAAGCACACCAGCACAAGTTGTCAATTGGTGGTAGGGGACAAACACAAAGGAACACACTCACACACGTACATATTGTCTGTCCTTTTATGCTTCATTCTAAGAATGCTTTTGGTCAAATTCTCTACACAAAAAATTACTGTCTGCATTTTGGTAATTATTTTTAACGCTCAGGCACTTCCAGAAAGCACACGTGCTGGTGCCACATAAAAAGCACCTGTAAAATGGTTGGTGTTCGGAAGAGTATCCGGCTGCACAAACTTTGTGGAAACAAACAAATGGAGACGGGTGCAGCTTGCCAGCGATGATGATGATGATGATGATGAATAAAAGGCAATTTTATTTGCAAACTGCTCTGAGAATTTTTTTCTTTTCTTCACAACAAAATTTTACTTGTCATTAACTTAAATTCGTCTTAGGTTAAATTTGGGGAAAAATTTTACATTCTGATATTCTTATTAAGGTGTGTGGATAGCAGAATCAGCAAAATGCCTTGTATTTAGTTGTGTCCATTTACTTTTAGAGTTCAAATCTTACAGGTGTTGGACCTCATCTATTGTTCTGATGTCAGTAAAAGACTCACCTCTTGTACTGGTGCCCATATCATTGACTTTATCCTCCACTCCCCATATTTGTGGTCTGATGCTTCTTGTAAAAATTATTAATAATTGCTATGCTTTTTAAAGCGGCAAGCTACCAGAATCATTAACACGCTGGACAAAACAGCGGTATTTTGTCCGTTTTTATGTCCTAAATTCAAATTCCACTGAGATCAACTTTGCCTTTTTGGATCGATAAGATAAGTACCAGTTGAGTTCTGGGGTCAATGTAATCGACTTACCCCCTCCTCAAATTTGAGGTCTTGCACTTTTTGTAAAAAATAATTCCTATGCTTCATAAGGCAACAAGCTGGCAAAACCATTGTTATGCTGGGCAAAAAATGGTTGGCGGTATTTCATCAATCTTTACAGTCTGCATTAAAATTTTGCCAAGGTTGACTTTGCCTTTCATCCTTTTGGTGTCGATTAAAATAAGGACCGGTTGAGCCCTGGGGGTCAATGCAACTGACTTCGCCCTCCACCCCTGTCCCCTGAAATTAATGGCGTTGTGCCAGAATCTGACACCAATAATTAATGTTTTGAATTCAAATCCCCCAAGATCAACTTTGCCTTTCATCTTGCTGGAGGTTAATAAAATAAAGTACCAGTAAAGTACTGGGTTGGTTTAATTGATTAACCTTCCACTTTCCCCCTTCCCCCCACAAATTCCTGACCATGTGTCTATATTAGAAGTAATAATTATTATTAAGTTGGCAAACTGGCAGAACCATTAGTGTGTTGGTTGATGTTTTGCCTTTTATCCTGTGGGGTCTATAAAATATGCACCAGTCAAGCATTAAGGGCACTGTAATTGACTAGCCCTGCCTCTAAAATTACAGGGCTTGTGCCTCTAGAAGAAACTATTATTATTTATCATGTTTTTAAGATGGCAAGCTGGCAAAATGGTGAGCAGCATTTCATCATCTGCCTTTATGTTCTGAGTTCAAATTCCGTTGTAGCTAACTCTGCCTTTCATCTTTTCAGGGTTGATAAAATAAAATACCAGCTGAGTACGGGGGGGGGGGGGTTGATGTAATAGATTTACTCCCATCGCCCAAACTTGCTGGCTTTGTACCTAAATGTGAAACCATTATTATCATTATTAATTCTTTAAGTATTATAGTTATTAATCTGCAAGTGGTAGATTAAAACACTTTTTACGGTAACTAATTGCATACACCTGTGTTCTGAATTTCAATTCCACTAACACAGGCTTTGCCTTTTATCCTTCATGGTTTCATAAAATAAATACTTGTTAATATGCTGTTAATATTCACTCACCTGTATTTCCCCCCCCCCCCCCTGCTCTAAATACTTCACTTTGAGCCTATGTTAAGAATCATTATTTACAACTGTAGTCTTATCAAACTGTTTGCAATTAAACAATTATCATTCAATGAATTTCAATTTGGAAAATTTAATTCGCTGCAATTTATTGTATTGATGAGATATTTTTATATCTTTATAAATTATGCAAAACATTAAGAATGTCATTACTTTTTTTTTTTAATCAACTTTGTCTCTTTTCTTTAATACAATTACCAATGTCTTTTTAATGTTGACTCTATGCAGTTTGCATATTTATTTGTACATCTTATTTTTCAATCGAATTTTTAAAAGCTTGTCTGATTTTTTTTTCCTTCTTTCTCTCATGTAATCTAAACCCTTCTGCATTGTTTCTTATATACAAAAATATTCCTATCTATATATATATATTGTGAGACATACATGAAAAAATGCACCTATATGTGACAGAGGAAAAGGTCTCTACACAAAAATATAGATTACTTTATTATAACTGAATTTCTATTTCCATGCCTTATATTGAACATAAATTAACTTTTCCCAGAAAAGCAAATAAAAAGTGATGACAAATGGACTAGGAACTAAATGTACAAAGTTGTTCACGTCCAGGATTCCTTATAATCAGCTTTTAACTGTTTGCCATATATGGTAGAATAACTCTATTGCACATCCTAACCAAACAAAATATCACCATCATGAAAGACAATTTCTCTAAAGTAACACATTTAAAATATATTTATAAAATAAGGTTACCGGTGGCTTTAGGTGACACTATGAAACAATGCGAGACATAACTATTAATACTTCCCTTCCTCTTTTATTCTCTGTTTTCTCCATTTCTCTTTTGCTTTTTACCCCACCTGCTGTTTGTGGCTTACATGTCAGGGTATAGTCATTGCTTAGGTAAAACTACTTTACTACCCTAATCTGTATGAACTAATGAGAAGCCACTGAAAGAATGATGCCGAAGCCAGTATAGTCCAAGATATACAAAAGAATACTCGTTGGCCATAACTGGGACACTTGTGGTCACAAGACTGCTCAAACTGGACTCAGTGGTATGCAACAGTATGAGTACTCACTTCAGTGTTTTACATTTAGATCTCAGAACAGTGATCCTTATAAAGATCTATTCTAGCTGGGTCAGGTCTTACAGCTTAGTTTTATTTCTTGGCTATTCCTAGAACCCTTCATGTATTAAAATACTGTACCTTATTGTGGTATACTCAGAGTAAACCAAGTCTTACACAATTTCATATCCTGTCTGTATCCATTTCACATATTGTTTATACTCTTGAAAATGGCATGAATATCGTTACTTCTGCCTCTTCCGTGAAGTTATTAAATATAATTACCCACAGAGAGATTATACTGATGACAATTTCTCTGAAGAAAATAAGCTGGATGTTAAACAATATATTTTAATGTCTTCTAGTTCAGGATTTCATTTATGCCACTTACAGAAACTGAAGTACTCCTTGCTCCTTCAGTAATAACTGTAGTAGTGTTTGTTTGTGGTAGTAGGTTCTGGCACTAAGCTTTGCTTTTTGTTTAAAAAAGAAGAAAGTGCTCTCTCATCACTCCTTTAATTTCTATCAGCATTATCTGTAACCTAGTTACTGCCTCCTTCTACTTAATATTATTGTGCTGAAAATGGTCAAATAATGGTGTGCCTATATCGAATGTTTGTACTGACCTCCTCTTATTATTGAGTTGTTATCTAGGTGTTTTATGACTGAGTAGTTGACTGCATGCATATATATATCAGTTGTGATTTTATATATGTGTATATATAATCTGGATCCTGACATTAGCCATTTGGCTGGAGTGTCAACAGTTTGTGCAATATCACCCTGCCACATGCCTTATAGCAGCTGGATGGGCTGGACTCTAGAGGCTGGTCAATTAAAATAAAGTAGAATGGGAAAGACATTTGCTGTCCAGACTGAACAGTGTGTGTGTGTGTGTGTTTGGCCCTATATCACAGATAAGGGTAGGTGGAAATTTTGGGTGGGAAACCAACTGTATGTCCACAGATTTGTGGAGTTATTGCAGGTTACCTGCAATAAGTTTGCCGTTAGAGATAGAGAATTAGCAAATCTTTTGGGAAAATTAATCTGTGTTCACATTTGACAGGCTGCCATCTTCCTGCCGATGTCCTATGATCTGTAATTATTGAAGAAAAGGTTTACCTGTGCAATTGTTTTCTTTGTCAATTTGTTTTTGACATTTTCTATAGGAAAATGTCAAAAGACCATTTGTGGCCTTTTTTTTTTTTTTTTTTTTTTTTAATCCAATTCCTTCTAAAATCTTTGAGGAATTAGATTGATTCCATAGATTCATTATTTTTCATAAATAATATTCATAGATGCTAGCAAAAAAAAAAAAGTCATTCTATGCTTAGTTTATTTTTCAAATACATAAATTTGATAACAATGTTAAACAATTCTTCTATGAAAAATGCTGTGTGGGGGGGGGGGTATTTTTAATTCCATGTGTAGCTGGTTTAAAGGATTGATCTCCCTCTTGAATAATTAATTTCAGTATTCTACTTATGCTTTATTCACTCCAAGAGGGATGAAACTAAGTCACGATACTGACTATCTCTACATTGTTACCAAATCAACGCCTTGAATATACTTGAAGGAAGAATATCAGCCCATAACTAACACTTGCTGGCATTTAATTTAGTCTTCCTACCTTCAATGAAAAATAAAATATATTGAGGTTGTATTAATCAGTTTTGACCTTTCTCTGTAAAAGAAAGAAACCTATTAGAGTTTGGGGGTTTATTTAGTCGTTTGTTTTTTGTTTTTTATTTTACTTTGGGACAATTTTTTTGTATATTTGTTATTTCTCCACTCCTTCGTTTTATATTAATCTAAATTTATCAGTTTTGTAGCACAGAGAAGTAATAAGCTACATGATTATGGCATTGCATTCAATAATTAAAGCAGGGGTGGCTATGTTGTAAGAAACTTGCTTCCCAACTACACGGTTCAAGGTTCAATCTCACTGCATGGCACCTTGGGCAAGTGTCTTCTACCATTGCCTCAGGTTGACTAAAGCCTTGAGTGGGTTTGGTAGACGGAAACTTGTTAGTGGATTTGGTAGAAAGAAAGCCGTCTTGTGTTTGTCCCCTACCACTGCTAGACAACCAGTGTTGGTGTGTTTATATCCCCGTAACTTAGTGTTTCAGCAAAAGAGTCCAATAGAATAAATAAGTGCCGGGTTTAACAAAAAAATATTACTGTAGTCGATTCATTTGGTTAAAAATTCAAGGTGGTGCCCAAACATGGCTACAATCTAATGAGTGAAACAAATTAATGCTAAAAGATAAAGCATCTTAATGTTGTTGATATAGTTCTCTCTAGCTGTGGTGGAATGCATTGTTTTAAGTTGTCTTCATTTTCTTCCCCCACCCCATTCCAACTGATTCTAACATGTACATATTATATATAACATTATAGACCAGACCTGGGTTTGCATCTATTTTGCCAATTAACCATACACATGTCAATAAGAAGTAACTGGTTTGTTGATTGAATCCAATAATTTATAGCCTGGATTAGCAGTTTTTTTTTTAATATTCATGTTCTTTTGCATGAATATTATATATATATATATATATATATATATATATATATATATATATATACACACACACACACACACACACGTTTTAAAGCCTTTTCATAATGATGTACTCCTCATTCACCATTTTCATTTTTCAGCCTTAACAATTCATTAGTCCAATTACCCAGTTTTTCAAACCATTTTACTCTATAATTCTAGGACTTCTGGGATTTCGTTAGATAGTACTTAGTAATTTAACCCATTTCCAATCAGATTTACTGTTTCTGGTAACACTATCCTATTGTTAGATGCTAAAGCCATTTGGCTTATCATGGACTTTCACCAATACTTCTCACAGCTAACAAAATTATTGTTCCCTTCAGCCAAGCATCACATTTAAATAGTTTTTTATTCAGGCATTCAAGCTCTCATTTGTCATCAGTCACCATAAATAGCATTCATTGTGTGATTGTGTTACTCCTGTACCATACTTGCGAATGAGAGTTAATATATGCTTTGTTGTTTCACATTACTAATGTGTCGTTTATGGACAGAATTACATGTTGTCTTCTCTGAAACTTGCTTTCTTTTCTCATTTATTTTCTTATTTTATTTTGTTTCTTTCCAGGAGGGAGAAATGCCTTTAGAGAACTTATTGGCTATGTATGGTTGTAATAACAACACACCCGAGACGTTGGAGTCCAACTGCTTTCAGGACACACGATCGAGTAGCGAAGAAGAGATTCTCAGCAGCCAAGACCTCACCCTAGACAAAGAGGAGATTGCACGTGACCTTCTCTCCAACAGTGATGAAGATGACAAAGAAACAAATGTAAACGACCTTCTCGACAGTGTTTCATCGTCACAAACTGCCCGTCTACTTCGATGTGAGTTTCACCTCTCTTTACTTTCTTTTACTCTTACACTCGTTTCAGTCATTTGACTGTGGCCATGCTAGAGCACCGCCTTTAGTTGAGCAAATCAACCCCAGGACTTATTCTATCGGTCTCTTTTGCCGAACCACTAAGTTACGGGGACGTAAACACACCAGCATCGGTTGTCAAGCGATGTTGCGGGGACAAACACACACACACACATATATATATATATATATCATCATCATCATCATCATCATCATCGTTTAACATCCGCTTTCCATGCTAGCATGGGTTGGACGATTTGACTGAGGACTGGTGAAACCGGATGGCAACACCAGGCTCCAATCTAAATTTGGCAGAGTTTCTACAGCTGGGTGCCCTTCCTAACGCCATATATATATATATATATATATATATACATATACATACGACGGGCTTCTTTCAGTTTCCATTTACCAAATCCACTCACATGGCTTTGGTCGGGCCGAGGCTATAGTAGACACTTGCCCAAGGTGCCACGCAGTGGGACTTTTTTTAATTAAAAAAATTTTTTTTTAATTAAAAAAATTTTTTTTTAATTAAATTTATCATTTTAATTATTTAAGGCAGCAAGCTGATAGAATCATTCTCATGTTGCACAAAGTACTTGGCAGCATTTCTTTTGGCTCTATACATTCTGAGGTTAATTTTGCCTTTCATCCTTTTGGGGGTCTATAAAATCAGTACCAGTCGAACACTGGAATTGATATCATCGACCTCCCTCCCTCCCTTAGAATTGCCAAATGAAGGCATGCGACTTGGTTCGATTCCCAGCAGGACATTGTGTCCTTGAGTGAAACACTTTCACATTGCTCCACTCCACTCAGCTAGCAAAAATGGAATGAATCATCACTATCATCGCCGTTTAATATCCACTTTCCATGTTGGCATGGGTTGGATGGTTTGACTGAGGACTGGCAAGCAAGGAGGCTGCACCAGGCTCCAATCTAATCTGGCAAGGTTTCTACAGCTGGATGCCCTTCCTACTGCCAGCCACTCCAAGAGTGTAGTGGGTGCTTTTTACGTGCCACTAACATTGGAGCCAGTCAGGTGGTACTGGCATGTGCCTGTATTTCAAAGGGCCATCCTTGTCACGTTCTGTGTCACACTAAATCTGCTTGGAGTCTACTTTAAGGCTGTGCATATCTGTGGAGTGCTCAGCCACATGCACGTTAATTCTGCTATAACCCCAGGCCAACCAATACCTTGTGAGTGGATATGATAGGTGGAAACTAAAAGAAGCCTGTCGTGTGTGTATATGTTGTTATATCTATGTTACTTGGAAACAGGTAAGGATTGATGACAGGAAAAGCATCTGTCCAAAGAAAAGTGGGCATTATAAAACAACAACGATGATGATGATAGCAGTTAGCAAACAGATATTATTATATATCATGTATTAGCAACTAGCAGATGGCTGGTGTTTCATCTATTAAATATTGACAGCCAGCAAGCAAACAGCGTTGCTGTTGTTATATTATTTATTATTTATTAACTGCTAGCAGACAGGCAGTGTTGTTGTGATGGGGTGTTGTTATATATTTACAGCTAGCAGACAGATATGTGGTGTTATTATGACGATGTTATTTATTATATATTAACAGCTAACAGTCAGACGGGCAGCGAAGATGATGACCCAGATGATTATGATTACCAACCAGAAAATGAAGAAGATTGGAAAAAGGTAAATATTCTTCAAGTTTTGGTCGTTCTGCCATTGGAGTGTCAGAAACAGATTTGTATTGTGTATAGTGCGGTTCAAATTCCATGAAGGCTGACTTTGCTGTTCATCCTTCTAATTGTGTACTAAAGACAACTATATCATATTCGGTTACAAACTTATGCTAATGTGACATCTTTTCTTTGTATGTGCTTTGTTAGATAAGATTCTTTGTTTAGACTAGTGGACCACTGATTATATGATCAATGGTTCAAATCTGAAGCCAATATTTTTTTTAACCAGTCAGGCAAGCTGCTTCATCTTGCTTGGCTGGTTAAAAATTAGTTCTATACCTACTTCAACAAATTAGTTGCATTGTTGATAGAAAGATCATTGTTAATCGGCTGTGTGTTTAATTATTAAATTGTCCCATTGTACAATTCCTCGGGAATTTGTAGTAGGTATAAGGCTAGTGATGAGAGGGAATTTACTGTAGTTTATCAGTATGTTGTTGAGAATGGTAAGACATTTTGCCCAAGATGTCATGCAATAGAATCAGAACCACAACCTCATGATTGCAAAACAAACTTCTTGACCACTCACTTATTCCATAATACCCTCAAGAGTTTCAGACCCGACTTCTCTGATGTTCTCCTTCAGTTGCACCAGGGTCTGCAGTTTCATCATAAACCCTCTCTTTCAGGTATCCATGACTGAGACCTTTTTGCGCCCAGCCATTCAAAGTAGACCTCACATGTGTTTCCAGCAAGATGAGGTAACTGCTCATACCACAAAGAGAAACAATGCAGTTGCTACGGCAGTGCTTTGGAGAGAGAATAATCTCCTGCTACGACAATGTCAGCTGGCCCTCACGTTGCCCAGACTTGACTAGCACGGAGTTTTTCTTGTGGGGATACCTGAAAGAGAGGGTTTATGTCAGCAAACCGGAGACACTGGTGCAACTGAAGAACGTCAATAGAGAAATCAGAGAAGTGGGGCCTGAAACTCTTGAGGGTGTTATGGTGCAAGTTTTGGAAAGATGAGGGGGGCTTTAAACCGATCAGGATATGGGAAAAGTAGAGATATTAAACGGTGATGAGATGGAAGCTATTGAGATTTCAACCCTTTTGTTACCATATATAATCCTGAAATTTACTCTTTGTTTCGGTTAATTTTGAAAATAATTAAGAATTTATAAAAATAACTCTGTTCTTATTAAGCTGTTGTTTTAGAATATAAAGGGACATGAAATTATTACAGGTTTTTAATTTAGCTCACTTTGCAACAGGGAATTGGTGTTTTGGTCAGGTTGGTATCAAAAAGTTTAAACAATGGGAAGATGAAGGCTGTGGAGGTTTTAAACATCATCATCTTCATGGTATTCTGAAAATCTTTTACCTTACCTCTTTCAGGTTATTCAAGTTGGTCACGACTATCAGGCTCAAGTACCTGAAGGACTTAGTTCGTATGGTGATGCACCAGGTAAGTTACTTAGCAAACCACCACCATTCCATATTGTTAGACAACTTGCATTGTTGGTAGGATGGTGTGAGAGGAAGAAAACACCAGGATTTCCTTTTGCTGTGTCATCCAGTGTCAAGAACTTCGAGCAAGTTCTCTGTTAGCCCACTTCACAAACTAGGTTCAACAACTGACTATAGCCATAACTTGGAAATGGGGAACAGTACTCAAGGTAAGCTCTATGCAGGGTGTTCGACTATCAAAAAGACAATAGTTGAGTTTAGGGTATAAATTAATTTCACTGTGCTTTCTAAAAATCTGGGAATCTCAACAGTGGAAAGTATATAATAATTAAAAAGTATTCGTATAGATGTACACGTGGAGCTCTAGTGTAATGTAATGAATAAGATTATTCTGCAGAACATTTTATGGGCATTAAATACTTGGCCACAATAGGGACCACAAACAGGATTTTCATTGCTGCTGTCTGAGTGTCATAACTAATTAACTACTGGCATTCTGTCAGTTATGACAAACAAGGGTTCCAGTTGATTTGATCAATGGAACAGCCTGCTCATGAAATTAATGTGCAGGTGGCTGAGCACTCCACAGACATGTGTAACCTTAACATAGTTCTCAGGGAGATTCAGTGTGACATCGTTGGCCCTTTGAATTACAGGCAGAACTCATTTTTGCCAGTTGAGTGGACTGGAGCAGCGTGAAATAAAGTGTCTTGTTCAAGGACACAACATGCCACCAGGAGTCAAACTCGTGACCTTACAATTGTGGGCCAAGTACCCCGACCACTAAGCTATGCACCTGGGTTTCATGCATGTCTATGATAATAAATTACTACCATGTTTGCAGAAGATAGTGGAACCCCTGCAGTATATGTTGAATTTTTTTCTTTTTTTTTTTTATCCTTATCTACTGATAAAAGGGTTTGTAACAATGTATGTCCTAATTTTTGGTTTATTCACAGCATATGAAAATGAGGACCGATTATTATGGGACCCCAGCAAGTTAGAAGATAGTGAAGGTCAGTCAGCTTTCCATTTATCACAGCACTGTGTGTGTTCAGAAGTATTTAGGTGACAGCTTTACTCTAATAGATATAGTACTAAAAATACAAGTGTGCATTTGAGTTCTTCTTTTCCATTTATTTTCATGACTAACTGCTCAATACTGCTCTTAGTTATGTGTTACCTGGGATTGCTAGTAATTTGACTGCTTTTAATATAATTTTATGTGGCAATCAGATTGTATCATTCATATATATATGTATCAGTAAAGAAAAAAAATTTTTTGATATTTCAATAAACCCTTGGGAAATTTTGAATAGTTGAAATTGATTATTATTCAATTTCTGCTAAGATTAAGTTACTGCTAGTATGGATGTAATCTTCTATGCCATCTCCCTCCAAATAAATATGTGGCATTGTACGGTGGGGGGGGGGGGGTCTGAAAGGGGTCTCAGGGAGTAGTGGCCCTGCCTTCCTGAGCTAGTTTTTCGCCACGTTTCTTAAAACTTGTGGTAGATGCTTTGGTCTCAGGATCACTCATGTCTAGAAACTGAGGTTGGAGTAAGCAAGGGCATGCTCCCCATAGAACATCCAGCTCCAAGAATGCCTCATGATAGCAAAGGAGAATGGGCACCAGCCAGCCCAAAGATTGGGGTAGGCTGTACCTGAAAAAGGGTGATGCCCAAAACCGGGTGAGATGGTGTGAGGGCGGTTGCTATAGCATTGAAGTAGATACAGCCACCCCCATTAACGGGGAAAAAACCCAGATTTAAAACACTGGATGATGATGATGTAGTGGAGGTGGATTGATCAAACACTGGGCTGAGTTTGAATCCTACCACCTTGTGACTTTATTTGTTAGATAGAAACTGAAAGAAGACTCATCTATGTGTACTATCTTCATGCTTATGCATGTTGTTGTCACTTTCTCTTGTCAACAAATCATCTGGGCACCTTATGTCTTCAAAGCCCTGGGGAATAAGGAATCTCCTGCTCAAGAAGCAGGGAAGGGATAATGTTAGGAATAGTATCCTGCTATAAAATAGTACCTCAAATAGCTTATTCACCTAACTCGTGCAAGCATGGAAAAGCCAACATAAAAATCAATGAATGAATGAAATTCTATGTTTATGTTGTGAAAATGATTGTCTTCCTCAGTATGAATTTATCAGAAGAGTAAAGAATATGGAATGTTCTGTTATAGAAATATATCCAATAATTACAGCTATAAATTGAACAAATGACATTGCTGTAGTAAAATATACATTTATCTATGATTTGAAAAATGGCACTTTATTGAGTAAAAAAAAAATTCTTAATATGTAACGGTGTGTACCTTTGTAGATGACAATTACATTTACTAGTGGTAGAAGTCACACTATTTTATACTTTACTTTATTTAAGTGAAAGAATTAAGGTGGGACTTATACACAAGATGAAGCTAAACCTATGGAGGGAGAAAATTTTGTGCTAAGATTTGACATTCAGTTGGGAGTACAACTTGTACATGAATGAATATTCGATATATAAGAATGGTTAGGGCAAAACAGTGATAATTATATATTTCTGATTGTGCAAAATAATGAGAAGGTACACAATTTACATTGTTGCGTTTATCTCTTTAGCCAAACTTTTCGGTTTATTGTCTTTTGTGGCTTGGCCATCCCTCCCTTCTATGCAAAAAAACACTTGTTTATAAATATATATATATATTACTCTGTAGTATTTTGTTTTGATGGGGGGCTATTAGAATCCAGGTTTTGATTACTGTAAGATTATTTTGAGTTTGTTATAGCAATTGTCTGAACTATTCTGATTTCTTCTTCAGAGATACCAGTAATGTTATTGGGATGTTATTCAATGCTTTCTTTCTTTTTTCGCTTTCTAGTTTGCAGTTACCTTCAACAATTCCAGGCTCAGAGTGTACAAAGTGCTGTCAATAACGTTCCTACAGGAACACATGTTCGAGACGATGAACAGGTTGGTTAAATATACTTTATTCCTTTCTCATATAGATTAGCATCAGCTGAAGTGGTTAACATCGCTCTTCATATTCTGTCATTTAGAAATGAAATTGGTTAAACACAAAACAAGCCATTTAAGGAGCCTCTTTATAGTTGTTCCACCTACTGGAAATAGCTGCAAAAAAGTTGATGTGAAAGAAATAATATTGAAAAGCTGCTGAAAGATGAAGTTTGTTTTCTTAAATGAACGTCTTTATTCCAGTTTTGATATCTTTGTATTAGTGTCTGTATGTGAGAGAGAAAGATATATCAGAAATTCTGTTTACTGTCTTTCACAAGGTGTATGCAAGAGGAAAAGTAACAGAATATCTTTCAACAGCCTGACTATAGTTAAGACATTTCTGTTGAGGTTGAATTGCAGTGTTATATATATATATATATATATATATATATATATAAGAAAACGGTGAATGTTCTAGAATCTTCTATTCACATTTTGGTACAAAAACCCAGATGATTCTTTTGATGTGTACCAACATTGTCACAACTGCCACAAAATGTAAATGGCTGTAATATATATACGTTGATAAGGATGTTGCTTATTTGTGTAGTTTAGTACTGCTGTTGTAAAATTACCAAATATGGTAATATTGGTTTCAAATTTTGGCACAAAGCCAGCAATTTCAGGGGTGGAGGTAAGTCAGTTATACCAACCCCAGTGTTCAGCTGGTACTTATTTTATCAACCCCAGGAGGATGAAAGGCAAAGTCCACCTCAGCGGCATTTGAATTCTGAATATAAAGACGAACAAAATGCCAGTAAGCATTTTGCCCAGCATGTTAACAATTCTGCTAGCTGGCCATCTTTACCAAATATGGTAGACCATGTAGCTAAGTCTAGGCAGAGCTGTTATAGGATTGATTCCAAGGTGCAATCTGCTACTGATCTAAGGTAACCCTGTGTTTCCTCGTATTTTGTAGATATTTCTTTATTGTTTTTTTTTTTCCTTTTCTGTTTTTTAAGGCACTTTATTTGTTGTTGCAATGCGGACATAACACAGAAGAGGCATTGCGAAGAAGGAAGATGCAAGCAGTATCCCCCACAGGTTCGGCTAATTTCTTTAAAAACTATTTGAATTGCATTTTAATTTTAAAACCCACAGTATGTGGGCACAAAATCCATTAACGCATTCACACAAACAAACACAAAAACAATTGACATTTAGTAAATTAATATTTTATTGTGACATCTTCTCCAATCTCAGTCTGATGCAATACTTTCAAAGTCACCAATGCAAAGTATACTTTTTAAATCAATTAAGTGTAACTCTATAATATGTATATCCAATTTTGTTTAAAAAAAAAGAAAAAAATTGTTATTTCTATCACGTATTTGCGTACTTAGCATTTTGAAGCATGATTTAAAAAAATTAAAATTCACTCTTATTATATTTTTTTTCTGTTACATAAAATGAGTAATATTTCACACTTTTATGATAAAATGTAACATGAATACATAAAGTATTTGAGAAAAAAAGAAAAAGGTATGCAACTTCCTCTGATTTGTTGAAAGATGAAAAAGCTAGAAATGCAATTTATGTCTAGCATTAAGATTTATATTCCTCTCTGCTAACTCTTGGAATGGGGGCGTACATGTTTTCATAAAATCTTGTTTTATATTTTCTATTTTAAAGTCTGGAGACTAACTATGTTTTAAGTTACCAAACTTTATGCGTATGTATTTGTGGGTGTGTTTGTCATTATATTCCGTGGGTTACTCTTAAAGTTAGTTTCGCCTTTACTTGTATCATTAGCTGTTCAAGGTTGTCGTGGTGTCACTAACAGCATCATCTCCAATCAAGTTATTTGGTTTTAACTTGATTGATATTGCTTTGTTTGTTTGTCTGTCTGTCATTATCTCTTTCTTTCTCTATGTGTATACATATATGTGTGTATATATATATTTGGGGGGGAAATGAAAAGAAATGGCTTTTCTGATAAATTTTTCCACTTTAATAATTAGATGTTTATAAATCATAAATATTTAATGATTTCTAAACATCTAATTTATTGAGTGGAAAAAATTATCAGAAATGTCATTTCTATTCAGTTTTTCAAACATATACTAATTCTATATATATATATATATATATATATATATATATATATATATATATATATATTAATTATATGTATTTATTTTATCCTAATTAATAATAATTCAGATAGAATAAATGGGTTAATAGAAACCAGGGTAGCAAAGATCACAAAATAACTGTGGTGTAATTCCTGTTTGTGAGGCAGAAACTCCTTGATATTTTGGGTATTTGAGTATATATAAATTTAAGGAATGGAGTAAACGCATGTTATAACTGCATACTTTATTCCGACATATTTCCCTGAGGAGAAGTTAACATTTTTAACATCGACGATTCCTATGGATCGCATAAATTGTAATTCTTCGAAACATATGTCGGAATAAAGTATGCAGTTATAACATGCGTTTACTCCATTCCTTAAATTTATATATATATATATATATATGTTATATGTATATATATACACACATACACTGATACAGAGTGTAAATGCGATGGTGCTTGTGATGAGACTGGCTTTTCTCTCTATACACTTGTTTATTAGTTTATTATATGCACACATTCCTATATATGCATGTGATGCATAATGAAAATGGTTTTGTTTATTTGTTGCATTTTGTTTTAGTTTCTTGTGATATAGAGGATAAAGAATTTAAAGCCTCCCTATGTTTTTGTGTGGTCTTAGATCAGACAGCATTGCTCTGCACTCAGACAAATAAGTAGCTATCTAAAACTATTAGTCTGTGGCTTCCATTCCCTTTCACATGTTCTTTTCTCCCTGCATATTTTTTTTTCATTTACGTAGTCTCAATAACAGGAAGAAGATTGATACAATTTGTCCCCTATGCTGGTATTTTGTATGGCTTTGCCACTTACAACTGACTGAAGATGTGAGGTAGCGAGAACAAGATTTGTCCTTATGGAACTTGCCAGGTTCAATACTGTTCTAAGTTAAGTTGCAGTCTTCTAGAATTTAGTTTTGGTTTACAAATTTAAAGAATAACAGCTTCTATTGATTTTTATAATCTGGTATCAGATTGGTGAAGGTTTCGAATTATTAAGGTTCAGAAGCATTAATTATTCATTCCCTTTTGCCGTTTGTCTTTTTTAAATTGTTTACTCATCAGACATCACTAAACTGCACTAGTATATGACAGGTATAGTACTTGCAGGTAATTTGATCTGAGGACCTCTGCATTAAGTGTCTAAATCTGCTACAATTAATGGGTAAATCTTCTTCAAATCGCATTCTACTATGTTGGGAAACGCTTGAGTCACGACTGGAACACGTTTTAATCATAGATCGAGTGACAATGTTTTGACTGTTGACTTTAAAGACTGATAGTCTTGAAACAATGAATATATTCTAGAACAAAGGTGAACATAATTTTATAAACTTTGTCGATGCTCTGTTCATCATCATCATCATCATCATTTAACGTCCTATTTAGAGTAAATTTTTTAAAGATAATCAGAAAGTTCTCACTAGTCCTGAATTACACAAATTGTCTTATTACAGAGCTAAGATTGGTTTCTTGTTTTATTGTCCTGTTCCTGGTTAAATTTTACTAAATTCCACTCTCTGTTATGTGAAATTTGTCAAACACTTTCGACTTATCAACATTGTGAAGGAACTTTACATATTTGAAATATTGTTTGGAATTTGGAATGATTTGGTAAATAATTAGCTGAAGTCTGTAGTAATGTATAGTTTGTTATTGTTATCACACTTGTTTTGGTAACATTTTAAGATTACTTTAGGTTTTTGGGTGCTTGTGGTATAATTTACACGAAACTGTTTGGAATATCCTATTGAATTTTTATATTCTGTCCATATCTGAAGCCTCCCTCCCTGTTATGATGACTTGGTAAACGCATCAGTTTGCTGCCTGATTCTGTAGCTATAAACTTCTTTTTGTAGAAAATGAATCATCTTGTGATATGTTGTTGTCACCACTAGAAGACCTTGACTTAGACTCAACGCTGTCACCTGCCAGAAGCATAGGTATTGGCAACTTGGCTTTCTCCTATTTGAAGGGAGGTGTGTGTTGTTGGAAATTTGAAGCTTAAGTGATTTTTTTTTTTTTTTAATAAATTATTTTTTGCTTATACACATCACTTAGCTTTTTAAGCAAAATTCATAAAAATGTTTTCCATCATTTGAAATTTTCCTTAGAATATTTCAACACATGCCTCTCAAAGAGTTATGTGTATGTATGTATGTAAAATTCATGGATATATATATATGTATATTTATATATATATGCATACATACGTACATACACACACAGACTTATGTTAGTCTCTCACAGCCATGCATTACCAGCATTGTTAAATTACATTGCTGACTGTATATATATATATATATTTTCCTTGACTGTTTATGACAATTTTAGAAAGGCCAGAATGTTTATTGGCCCCAAATTCTTGTTAGTAACCACAATCTATTAATAAGCTCTCCCTAAGAGGTTTATAGGAAATTCATGTTAATGTTTTTTTTATAATTTGGTCATCAATACCGCCTCCCTTCAATTCTACTTGACAATTTTGCTTTATATAATTGTTACGCTTCTTAAATTAAAACCATTATTTTGATTATATTAAAAAGTTTACTGCTCATTAAACTTTGAAAGCATTAATGAAATCTCGACTGAGTTATCCTTGCAATGGCAGCCAAAGTTTCTGTTATTATTATTATTATTATTATTTACATTATTAAAGCATGTCTTGTTCCTAACATTTCCAATCTGGGTAATGAAGTGTTTTTTTCATAACGAGCACTATATAGAAATGAGAAAGGAATTGCAGATAATTTACCAGGATATAGTTGCCACAGATAATAGAAACATTAAAAAAAACTTGCCTAATTTGTGCTAGAATTAAAACACATAGTTTTTGGCATCTCAAATCAAATTAAATGCTGATATAATTCTAACAAGTCTTTGTTCGCTTTTATGTCCATTTTTCCATGCTAGCATGGGTTTCAGGAACATTGAATATTTTATTCCAATGAAAATTTGTCTATCAACTTGACCAAAATATTTAGTCAGAAAATTCATTTTCATTTGTATCCTGAATTTCTCTACTTATTTAGGATTATTTAAGATAGCAATCTGCTCCACATTTTTCGTAACTGACTTCAATTTTTAAAGATCCTCCCTATTACACAGTCATCATAAGCATTGTCGTTTAATGTCCGCTTTGCATGCTGGCATGGGTTGGGCGGTTTGACTGAGGACTGGTGAGCCAGGAGGCTGCACCAGGCTCCAATCTGATCTGGCAAAGTTTCTACAGCTAGATGCCCTTCCTAACGCCAGCCACTCCAAGAGTGTAGTGTGTGCTTTTACGTGCCACCGGCATGAGGGCCAGTCAGGTGGTACTGGCAACGACCACGCTCAAAAGGTGTTTTTTACGTGCTACCTGCACGGGTGCCAGTCTGGCGGCACTGGCATCAACCACGCTCAGATTGTGCTTTTAACATTCCACTGGCACAAGTGCCAATCAGGCGGTACTGTCATTGACCACATCAGTGATTTTGATTTTGATTTCACTTGCCTAAACAGGTTTTCGCAAGCAATGTCTATTGTCCAAAAAATGAAGGGTACTCATAAGTGGGCTGGTTATACACCACTGACATAGGCCACGGGTTATGGTGTCAGTTGGCTTGTCGAGTCTTCTCAAGTTCAGCATATCTCCAAAGGTTTTGGTCACTAGTCATTGCCTCGATGAGGCCCAATGTTCGAAGGCCGTGCTTCACCACCTCATCCTGGGTCTTCAACTAGAATATTTATCACTATACGCATCATCACTGATACGTCTCTTCTATATCATCAACATGATAATTAGACTGAGGGAATCCAAAATGAGTAACTAGTTGTTATATGTCCTTTATATTCAATGCTAGTCTTTAAAAGAGGTATTTCGTTTAGATTCTTCTGACTGTGCCAAGGAAATTAAGGCTATGTAAAGAGTCAAGAACTATTTCAGTTCAGAACAATTGCTTCAAGCTGTAAAAGTACCCCTCACTATGGTCTACTATGTCATATTTGAGATGATGCACTTCCTTTAACCACTGCAGTTAGAAGAATAAAAGAAAGCTATTTGACAGGCCTCTTTAGATGTCATCTTTATATTTGGTCTCATTTAACTGTTACTATACCAAAGTTATTGACTGTACTTTCACCTCCACTTTGTAGTCATTCGGCCTGCTAGAAATACCAACCAAATCGTCCACAAATCTCATTCTCAAAAAGAAGGACACGTTGGATATAGTCTTGGGTTGACTATGCCGCAGAAGAACCCAGATGGTCACAGTTTGGGTGCTTTTGACCATTCATCTGTAGTATCACATCTGTCCTGTGACTCAGGAGGAATAACAATATATATTTTGGTACACTTATTTCTGTTTGCCCAAACTTTGTACCAAACATAAAATTCTGTAAATCACCAGATCCTATCTCATCACCGTGTATGGGGGTCACCATGTCAGTGTCATAATGGATTTAGCAGACAGGATTCCTGCAAGTCACTCCCTCTAGTGTATCGGCAGTGTCAGTTAAAGTATACCACTGTACTTTCTCCTCGTAGTTTGTGTCAAAAAATACACACTTTGGCATTGTTGGCTTCTCTTAGAATGTTTTCCTTTCTTTGGCATTCAGTAAATTATAACTTAGCCTAGAGATGTGAACCACATGATAAAATCTATAGTTATTTTAATGTTAACTTATTTAATGCAGGAAATATTGGAAGACTTACTAGAAATCGTTGGACATTTACTTGGTGATCATTCCATCAGTATTTTGGGGGAAGAATAAGAAGCATGCTTTGCTGATGACGTCAAATGTAGGATAGTCCACAGTTGTCTCCCATACTTGGTGAAATAAAAGTAATACTCATCATTGGCTATTATTTTTTCTTCACAGTATGATTATTTCTTGTTGTTCTTATTATTGAGTCCTGCTTTAAACATGTTAGCTATAAATTCCAGTAAACTTGTTGCATTTCTTTGATCATACACTAAAATGACTTGCTTTAAAAAATGTTTTTGTCTCTTTTTGCTCAATATGTATTTGATTTTGAGGTTGGATACTCACTCACACACACTAACTTGAGACTTTGGCTGCCATTGGTTATAAAGTAAAATTACTTTTTTTTTTGTGTAACATTTTTCAATAATTTTTCTTTCTTTGAAAAAAAGTATTCAAGGTTTGTAAATATATAGAAACAGTGTTATTTATTTACTGGAATAAATTTGCTCTTGTTTCTCTCTCCTAGATCCCATGAGTCTTTGGTCAGAAGAGGAGTGTCGGAATTTTGAAAATGGTCTCCGTACATATGGGAAAGATTTCCATCTAATACAGTTAAATAAGGTTTGTATTCTTTTACATTTTTATTTTTTAACAGTAATTTCAGTGACTAACACACACTCTCTCTCTCTCTCTCTCTCTCTCTCTCTCTCTCTCTCCATTTTATATCTTGTGTTCTTGCTCTTCTCTCTTGAGTGATTTGCTGTTAAGATTTTAATTTTCTAAATCATAGTCTTTAGCTAGTGTGTGTTCATATCTAAATTATGTTTCATTAGTTTAATCTCTAATTGTCGTCAAGTGTTTTATTCATTGGTTCAGTGATAAAGATGCTATTACACTTCATCATCATCATCATCGTTTAACGTCCGCTTTCCTTGCTAGCATGGGTTGGACAATTTGACTGAGGACTGGTGAACCAGAACGCTGCACCAGGCTCCAATCTGATTTGGCAGAGTTTCTACGACTGGATGCCCTTCCTATCGCCAACCACTCCGAGAGTGTAGTGGGTGCTTTTACATACCACCGGCACGAAGGCCAGTCCGGCGGTACTGGCAACAGCCACACTCAAAATGGTGTATTTTACGTGCCACCTGCACGTAAAATAAATAAATATAATAGGATTTCTAAAATTTTGAATGACTGCAAGTCCACCAGCATAAAATACAAATCAAAAAGGTTCATATATAAAAAATGGTTGAGAACCTCTGTTTGACATATAAATGAGCCAGATTTGGCCCAAATATCTGTTTTATGTTCAAACCAGCCAGATCCATCCTCTCATGCCTACGATATAATGTATGATTAATTAAAAATGATGTCTGAGTGGTTGGCGTTAGGAAGGGCATCCAGCTGTAGAAACTCTGCCAAATTAGATTGGAGCCTGGTGTTGCCATCCGGTTTCACCAGTCCTCAGTCAAATCGTCCAACCCATGCTAGCATGGAAAGCGGACGTTAAACGATGATGATGATGATGATGATGATGATTTGACAGAGTAATCTGAATGCTAAAGACTTCTAAAGGATTACTCCTGTTACTTAGTTACTTACTGATTCTGCCTGAAGTTCACAAGAAGAGCACAAATGTCCATAAAATTCTTCACATTTACTCTATAATTCAATGGATGAGCAGTTCAGCCATCTTACTAGAACACTCTTCAAAAATGGCAAGACTTTTTGGGAGTTGTTTTTCTTTTTTAAGAAAAAAAAGATTTTTTATTCACTAACACCACTTATTATTTCCCATCTTTCCTGCTGTCATTAAATTAATCCAAAACAGTGATGTACCGGCATTTTGCCACATTTTCCAGCATGCAAGTCAGTACAGTGTACAATCTAAAATATGCTATACCCTCCAAAGTTGTTCTGGTGTACAAGTCAACTTGTTCCCCCCCCTCTCTCTCTCTTTGTTTGTTTGTCTAAAATATGGTAAATTACAGCATGTGTTTGTAGGTACCATTCTGCTTTCCAATATAATAGCAAGCTGTTAGATTCGTTAGCACACCGGGCGAAATGCTTAGCGGTATTTTGTCTGCCATTACATTGTTACATTCTGAGTTCAAATTCTACCTGGGTAGATTTTGCCTTTCATCCTTTCAGGATCGATTAAATAAGCACCAGTTACACACTGGGGTTGATGTGATCGACTTAATCCCTCTATCTGTCCTTGTTTGTTTTCTCTATGTTAAGCCTTCTCTGGGCAATAAAGAAGTTTAAATCATTAATTCCTTAATCTATCTGACTTATTTCCCTTGAGTCCAGCTGAATAGGCGGCTTACTTCCTGAAGAAGATAGGTATTCACCAATAACTCCCTCAGGATAAACATTTCCTTATGTTTGAACTTTATCGAAATTTCTCTCCAATATAATAAATATTGTTTGCAATGCCTTTAAAAGGATTTCATCTACAATTATAATTTCTTTAATATAACATGACTAAACCACACCTTTCCCATCAAAATTCCTGGTCTTGTACCTAGATTAGAAACCATTATTGTTATTAAAATTACATACCAACTGCTTGGTAACTGAACATACATGAATAAAAAAAATTTTACGAGATAAGTTACAGTCACAAAATGCCTTGGGGATGAGTTAGCTGGAATTTTCCTTTTATCAGGCTGCAACAACATGTTAGTTGTCACAAGACATCTTGTGATCAATGTTTAACCCTTTAGCAATTTAATCTGGCCATATCCAGCCTCAAATATTCCACCTGTTTTATTATGTTAAAACTGACTAGGTACAGCTTCTCACACCTACCCTACAATGTTGTTCTAAAAATATACTAACACATCATTGAAGTTTTGAAGCTGCAAGATTAATTCAAAGCAACGTGAATAAATAAGCAAGGCATTTGACAATGGAATTTGGTTGCTAAAGGGTTCATGGTTAAAGCAAATTAACTGATTGATGATAAATAACATAGCAGAACATTGTAACATTGGTGGATGTGTGTGTGTGAATTGAGGAGGTGACTGTGTTTGTGTTGGTTGTAAGAGATACAGCAATACTAAACCAAGAAATAGTTGAAGTGGGGGAGTTATGTCAAACCTTGAAGCTGAAGGGTTTTACTGATGAGATGACGCAGCATCAAAATATAAAAAATGCCATCTTGAAGGTATGAGGAAGAAGAAACAATACACCATTTATGATGTTGGCTATTTATTACTACATTTCATCATTTCTTTTATTATTTTTTATTTTCGTCATAAATATGGGGGTACATATGTTTTTTGCAGGTGCGAACTCGGTCAGTTGGAGAACTTGTTCAGTTTTACTATCTCTGGAAGAAAACGGAGCGGCATGATATATTCGCAAATAAAAACAGAATTGAGAAAAAGAAATATGCTCTACATCCAGGAATAACGTAAGTCTGTTGTATATGCTTTTTATCATTGCCCATCTGGTTTGACAGTCTTTGTTAATCTTGTTGTGGTTGGCCTCACCAAGGAAGATGCAAAGATGCTGTGACAATTTAGTTGTCTCTCCATCATCACAGCTAAAATCAATTCTTCCAAGAGGCTGCTTTACTTTCTGTTGTATATTTTTCTGTTAAACACCCATAGGCTATTAATATATATTATGGTGAGATCGTGTGGACAGAAAAATTCCTTCAGAGACTGGGATTTATCAGTAGTACAATCTTTATGTTCCCCTAGCTGTGTGACTGCAAAACAGCTGACTTAGTCTGTGAAGTGAGAGATTTTAACAAATGGTGTGCTCATTTCTCATCTTCATCAGGAGAAACCATTTATTTATTCTTGTCTCTTTCTTCTTTCTGCAGAGACTACATGGATAGATTCCTCGACCAAGACCAGGATAGCCCGTCTCCTGCAACAACAAGGGACCGGTCGTCTAGTCCGAATTTTAGCATGCTGATTTACGGAGATCAGAAACGTCACCAGCTGAAACCCACAATAGATGTTGACAACCTCACCAACTTCCAATCTATAGGCAGCTTATCTGTATTGGATAACTCTAGCAGTACTAAAGTCTTAGACTCTGCTGTAGATCATCACAATGTCGACACAAACAGCAATGGACCAGGCAAGCAGGTCGTTTCTCGGCTTGAAAGACATGACGACGTTTCCGACGACACGTTAGAGCCACCTAGTGCCAAAAAATGTAAACTTGACTTGAAAAGTGAAATAGAGATGAATTATTCAGCTAAGCATTTCTTAGAGTCAAATATTTTGAACCCGCTGACACTGACAGAAGTATCAAAGCTTTCAAACGATAACACACTGGCCTCTGGGGAGTCACTACACTTCTCACAGCCAACAGCTGAGTCTGTCGCACAGTAAAACAAATAAGACTAAAATACATAAAACAAAAACTCATAAAACAGACAGTAAATAAATTTGAAATTTAAAAAAAAATGTAAATGTGAAGTTAACAGTTGCGACTGTTGAGATGAGGGTGGGAGGGAGGGAGGGACGGGTGGATGGGGGGGACACATTCCAGGAGAATACCAGACATTGTGCAATAAACTGGTTGCACACACTCACATATACATACACACACACACACACATGCACGTATGTACAAAGTGTAAGGCTGACATGATGTATTGACTGTTATTGAGGAGAAAATTGCCTACACAGTACTATCTTGTCCTCTCATTCTTCTTTCATTCTGCCCCTTTTCCAACATTCTTCTGTGTAATTTCTCTCCTGAAAAGTTTCACAAAGGTCTCTTACTTTAAAAATGTATTGCTGGGGATCCCAGCCTCTCTCTCTTCTCTCTCCTGTCTCTCTCTCTTCTCTCTCCTGTCTCTCTCTCTTCTCTCTCCTGTCTCTCTCTCTCTCTCTCTGACTAAATAATTATAAAACACCAATTATTAAAATTAATTTTTTTTCTTTTTTTTTTTTTTAAATTACAGTCCATTTTGGAAAAGGCAATTTAAAAAAAGAATATTGGTCAGAGTGACGATGGGGAGAGAATAGAGACTATGTAAAATTCCGAGTACGTCAGGACACAATACCTGCCCCGCTCCTCTCAGCAATCTCCTGTACCTCAAAAGTTCTTCGCTCTATTTCTGTTACCGGTGAAAGTAATCAAGTGTAGCCGGTCACCGTCAGTACTCGATCCTTTGTTAAATCTCTGTGTGTGTGTGTGTGTGCACGCAGCTGCTGGAGTTGAAAGTAGAAGAAAAGTTGGCAACCCAAAGGTTTCTTGTATTTCACTGTTCCACATGTAAACGTTTCTTATCAACATAAGAAATTGCATATTGTTCCAAAACTTGTGTATCATTCTGTGAGAGGGGGACCTCACCCCCTTTAATACGTTGTCTCCCTGTCGATGAAAAGTTTCATTGTCAATAAAAAGCAACACAACTTTCAAACAATAGGCAAAAAAGAAATGGTGAAATTTCAAAATGCTCTCCTCCCGCCTTCCCCCTCAGTTTTTCTAACTTTCCACCTGCTACTGTATAAATAACGACTGACATACATACATGCACGCCCCGCCCCCTCCCCCTACACACAGAAATGTATGTATATTTATTGGTACTACACCGAAACACATCACATTGAAAGAAGGTTGACGAGGAAAATCTTAAAAATTGGAAAAACAAAACAAAAAAAAATTACAAAAAAAAACAAAAACAACAAATGACAGACATTTCTCTAAGCATCTGTTTTTGCTGGGAACTATTTATGGAAAAGACATCATAAATTATACACAATCTCTATCTCTCTTTTTTTTTCTTTTTTTTTTTTTTTTTTTCCGGCTGATGTTCAGCTTACTAAAACAGCTGATTTTTAACAAAACATTTGAAGAAAAGCAAAATACAACTTGAATTCCAAACTGATCCCTCCAAGCGAACCATTTTTTAAAGAAAACTAATTCACAGGCCATAACTAGAAATCATCTAAACTAAATCTTATTCATTTGTCTTTTCCTTTACTCTTCTTCATTTTTGTTTGCTTTATTTTTATTGTCTTTTTTTTGTTTTCTCTGAGGGTTACATCTGGCCAGACAGACTGTTTCGCGTAATGTGTGTGGGACTGCACTAAGCCCTGCTCCACCTAGTTTGTAAATAGGTACCTTGGAGAGGTACAGTCCACTTCCGCTATATACATATAACTGATGACTCCTTTTGTTACCATGCAGTACTGAGTTCAAAATCTTATTGTGGGCTTGGAATGGGTCCAGGGAAAGTTTCAGTGAGGTCCCAACTCCCGAGGTAGTTTCCTGTCATCACTTAACTGTGTCTGCTTTTGGTTTTCCATCTAGTTTCTCATAATTGGTGTTCCTCCTTCATGTTTCTGTCTCTCTCCTGTTTTGGGTTGGGGTATGAGATGGGGGACATAGCATTAGTCCGATATTTCCTTCGTTCCATACTTGACACATGAGCTAATCCATTCAATCTGCTGGCTGGCACACATTTTCACTTCTACGTACTGGTAATCCTTATCATCACTTAGTGTTGTCTAAAAAATAATATATACATATGTATGTAGAATCACCTGTAGCCCCCACCCCACCCCACCCCTCACCACACCACTTCAGTCTTTTCCTCCCCTCCGCCTTGAATCACCCAACTTTGTTCTCAATGCTGAGGCCTTCGAACTCTCACCCACCAAACCCTCCTTGC
The DNA here is from genome assembly GCF_046866305.1 of Octopus bimaculoides. NCBI lineage: Eukaryota > Metazoa > Mollusca > Cephalopoda > Octopoda > Octopodidae > Octopus > Octopus bimaculoides. The sequence continues at coordinate 56,239,937 of NC_142940.1, forward strand.
TCTACATAAACTCTCAGTAGACAGACAGACAGACGAACTACTTCGGATCATCTTGTGATACTTCTTTATCATTTTCTCTTTAATTCCACACATTTTGACTCATTAATTTTCTTTTCAGTTTGTGTGTGTGTGTGTTTATGTATGTTTGTATGTATGTATGTAAATATATGTGGTTACATTGTAACAATTTAGAAACTTCAAGAGACGTGAAAATAGTTTGTTTTTAACTGGAACTTGAAGCAGATAAAGTAATATGTACTCGCATGTGCGTATTGGGTTTAAAAAAAGCCATTTGGATAGCCTTCAACTTGCTCTGTCCAAAGGAGTTTTTAATCCAACATTTACATGTTACTAAATATATCTTTATCTGCTTTGAGTTCTCCAGTTAAAAGCATATATATATATATATATATATATATATATATATATATATATATATATATACACACACACACATACATATATAACTATTTTACAAATACAATGAGTTTTATTTCGGTGCATAGTCTACCAAAGGGCTCTGTAGAAAAATTTTAAATTATAATTATATAATGTAGTAGATACAAACACAGTGAAAGAACCAATGTATACTTAGGATAAATACATATTTTTTTTCCCTTCCCTTTCAAGTAAACTTAAATGATGTTGTCTTCAACAGGCTACAAATGCTACATGAAGTATTGAAATATGCATGTTTATATAGACTCAAGAACTAACATAAAGCAAGTTTATGTACATTAAGAATTATGCTGAACTGTTGCGGAACTCTGCACTGAAATACAGCGATGTTGTATATGAAAAATATTTTTAGTTATGTGGTTTCTGTTCTGTATTTTAGATACTGAATCCAGAATAGGTAGAGCGTCAATATGTGGATTCCATGGCATTTCAGCTTTGTTCATAATATACCTCAGTTCGCTGTATACATATGCGTAGTTCACACTGCATTTTTTTCCAGTGGCCTGCAAAGTAACACCAACACACACACATATGTAAAAAGATACATTCACATAGACATACATACATACATACATATATATATGTATGTATTGTGTGTGTGTGTGTCATTCAGAAAGTGTTGCTCTGAAAAAATATATATTTTAATATGTATATACTTGGGTTGTTTTTTTGTTTTTGTTTTTGTTTTTTTCCATTCCCACTACCACATTATACTTTATAATATAATATTTATAAATATAAATGTGTGTGTGTGTGTATACGTTTATAGATATATGTGTATGATATAAAATATACATCTGCACACACATGTATGCATTTGTGCTTGAGGGTGTGAGTGTGTGTATGTTTGGTTTATGTTTATATTCATTATCTTGTTTTCTTGTTTTTTTGAAAAAAAAAATTATCTTTTGAAATACTTCTTTCATTGTATTGTAAATATATAATATAATGCATATACACCTTTTTTTTTTTTTTTTTTTCCATCTCTGATTTTCTCTTTAAAAAAAAAATTATTTAATGGTATAATGCCTGGAATATATGTACTCATCACCATCGTTGTTGCTGCTCATTATGTAACCTATACAAACACAGTGTGTACATATATATAATCTATATATATATATATATATATTCACATATATATAGATATACATATATATATATATATATATATATATATATATATATATATATATATATATATATATATATATATATAAATGTGTGTGTATATTATATGTAAATTTTCATGAGAACTGTTCCATGGTAAAGCTCCTCATTTTTGTTTTCTCATCTTGCATATAGATGTTGGTGTTGCATTCTAAAGGGGAGCACTACAACTCCCAATGATTCTGGGGTGGGTGCCTACACTGCTCTTTAGATTTGCCTCAACACCACCAACAACAACGACGATTGTGTTAATTTAAAAAACTCTGGACAAGGGCTCTCACTGCTGATTTGTTGGCAGTAGCAGTGATGATACAAGCGCAGCAGACATCACATCATTACCATTTAAAACCTCTTCCTTGCCTTCTTTTTACCTGGCCCGCTCACTTATTTATATGAAAATAACGATCATTTTTTTTTTTTTAACCTTTCACCCTATCTTCTACTTACTCTACTATCATGTTACAGAAAAGTTTGGCCTGGATTCTGAGAGTTGACAGTGATCGTGAACAAGACAACAATTAAAAAAAAAAAAAAGAAACAAAAAACAAAAAAAAGTTGACAGTTGCTGTACATATCCACAGCCACTGGACATTGTAGGATATTTTTACACAAAATAAATTGTCTACTTGAATATCTCTGCATGTTTATATAAATAGCTTGCCACTAATTATATATCCCTATGCATTCACTTGATATCAGTTGATTACAAACTCTTGTCTCACCTTTTTATTTATTCATTTTTGCTTTCCACTCATTTGGTATGTATATGTCATATATATATATATATATATATATATATATATTTCAAGATGAAGAGTAATTTAGCTCAACCCTACTATGAGCTTCTGGATGGAAGCAGTCATCTAACTCTTTTAAGAAACTCTCTAAATTGTAAGCCAGGTTGAATTTCTCCAAAGTTTAACCTTGAAGTAGAATTGGTTATTATTTTATTATTTTAGAACAAGTTTAAGGATAACAACAGAACCGTTACTAACGGTCTGACTCCATACTGAGACTCCAGTTACATCTGTGAATATTAAGTTCACTGGGACATCACCATGTGTGTGTGTATGTTATTCACTTGACTACTTTATAATTTGAGTACAATGTTTGCACTTGCTATATACAGCTACTAATGTATAATATGTGTATGTGTGTGTATTAGGTAAGAAATGCATTCTGAGTTTTACTTAGGTAATCACATGTTCGTGAATAGGAGTGTACACCTGTATACATGTGTTATATACCTGGCATAGTCATTATTGTCACTACTTCCTTACTATATATATATATATATATATATATATATATATGGAATGTACAAGTAAGGTATGATTCTTCCACCTGTCTAAAAGGTCTGTAATTCCAGATAATAACTCATATTTGACACGAGAAAGTGCATGAACAGTACACAGAATAATGCACAGGAAACAAGATATATACATACCACTTTGTGTGGCTGCTGGAGTTTTTAATTCATTCCTAGGTCTCATGCTGTTCACTTTCGTACCAAGATAAATTGTTTTCATTGATAAAAACAAAACTGTTTGTGGATATGACTGTAGGCGTTTGGTATTTGTGTGTTTTAGTTGTTGGATAAAGATTTTGTCTGAAAGTTTCTTCCTTTTGGAGCAGGAAATTCAGTTCTTAGCAAAATAGAGGTTTTACAAAAACATATTGGGTTAAATTCAAGTGTCCATGGGAGCAACAGACTTAAATAAAGTATAGCTGCAAAATGTGGCCTTAAATATCTGGAAAGACTGTCTGATCAAAGAGATGGAAATTGTTTCTAATTATCAGGTGGAAATAATGGCAGGAAAGATGAGCTATGGATCCATTAGAAATTGTGAAGGTGTGTAGTCTGGTGGTCAGGGTGGTGACCTCACAATCATAAGGTTGTGGGTTCGGTTCCTGAACAGAGGGGCACACTGTGACTTAGAGCGAGTCACTTCATTTCTCTCTGCTCGCCTCTATTGTACCACTCACACTCTCCCCCCTTTAGTTGTTGTTACATTTTCAATGCTCTGAATCAAAGGCTGAAGAGCTCAGACATTGTCTCTGTTCACAACTACATAGACGTCCTAAACAATCAGCAAAAGCATGGCACTTATTGCATACAAAGTCACACTCACTTGTGAGTGCCGGCTGTTCTTACATGTCCTACTCTGCAGATTAACATTAGAGAGAAGTGGCAGTGTAGTGCAATTAAAGTGTATGAAACAATGTGCTAAAAACAATTACTGTTGAGTTAACTTGAACATTGTTTTCTGAAATAAATTACATTACAGATTTTATAAAATAGTATAATAGTTAAATTACCATATACTAAATATAAATATACTCTGCTGGCTTCATTTGTATATAGATATTTTTTATTAATATTTAGCAGAAGCAATGGTGACTGAAGGGATGAGAGATTTGTGTGTTTGCTCCGTTGCTTCAGTTAAATATTAATAAAATATATATATATATATATTCTCATGTTTTGAGTTCTATTTTTCCTGTTTGCATCACAAAACCTGTAACCAAAACACTTGGATACTGAAATTTAACTTTTCATTAAACAAGCAAATGGTAAATGGCCTCTATTAAAAATCAGCATCTAGCTATCCTTGTGCAAAATCCTGTAGTAATAGATGCAGGGATTGTACTTTGTACTTTTATTTTCAAATGTATAAATTGAATCTGGTTTATAGGATATAGCAGTTGAATTTTTTTTATATAAATGTAAACTAATTTGAATGGGAAGCATTTAAAATACGGTATGTGAATGACTGCAGTGTCATTCGAGTGTAATTAATTAGGGTGACGAGAGTTTACCAATTCATTCATTACAACCTTTAGTCTTGATACTGTCTCTTGAATTCTCTGTTTTACCTCAAGAGGATCTTGGACTCTGGATTTTTTGTTTGTGCATTTTCCTGAGTAAGATCTGGATCTCCCTATGGAATTTGGTAAAGATTCATTGCAAAATGGCATTTCATTACAAATGTCAATGATCTGTATATATATAGTCCGTACACTGTCACATGTGCTAGCCAATAATCAGAACTACTGGATTTGATGCCTGCAATGTCTTACCGTTCCTGATTGAGCAGGCCTATGATAATAAACACTCTGACCATGACCATCTTGTCTCCAGGATATTGTATCTTGGTCTACATTATCAAATGTGTCTTATCTGTTAAGAATAGTAGAGTGTAATTCTTCAGGTTAGAGAACATGTTTGAATCAATGTCAAGAATGAGTGACAGAAGAGAGATAGGGAAACAAGGTATGAGTAAGTGAAGGTAGTGACTACAAAGTATGATGATAAGTAGATGGCAGAAATGGACAGATCTATGTGATGCCATACTTCATTTCTCAAGTGTAGAGATAGTTATCAGAAAGTGGGGGATAATTAAAAGAGGAGAGTAAGATATAGAAATTTATTGTAACATAAAGGTTAGGAGAGACTTGAATGTAGACATCCCAGTTTGCATTGCAACTGTTTCACATCCATTTTTTTTTTCCATTCTTGCATGGCTTAGATAAGTTCTCTAATTCAGCACTTTGCTACAAGTTTGTCTTGTGTTCTACTCAAAATCAGACTTCACCATTTCATCCTATATATTTTCCTTGGCCTCCTTCTGCCATTTCTATATAATCCATATGGACTCTTCAGTACTTGTACAGCTAACATAGTCTATATATATATTATATGCTACACCAGTGTAATCTTCTCTCTTGCATGCTACATCCTATTCTTATTCCACTTTCTCTCTCAACTCATTTGTGCTGCATCATTCACGCAAACCAACACAACTCATCCACTGATGCATACACGCCTCATTTCTTTTCAACCATTGCAAATTGTTCACATTCAAAACCCAGTTTCACCTCCCTGTAACATTGTATTTCCTACACAAGCATTGTAGACATTCTTTATTGCCAGCAGAGTTCAATGACAACCTTGAATTTTTTTTTTTTACATTTGTCTTACTCTAAAACCTATGCTTTTTGGATAGCCCCTCTATTACTGATTTATCACCTGGGTAACAAAGCTATCAGCCATTTCTATGGAGCCTTCTAGGCATTTCAAGTATGCCTCTGTCTGGGATGATAATGGCATACATGCCCTTACTGTTAATGAAAAGAAAATGGCATAGAAGTGCTATTATGAGAGGTTAAACAAGAACACATGAATAAAAGGGAGTCTACCTGGTGCTCACTCAACAGAGGGACCAACAATTCAAGTTGAAAGCATTATAGTAAATAGAGCAATTAATAACAAGAAGATGTGGTAAGTTGCTGGTCCATCTTGAATAGTTACGGAGATGCTCAAAATATCCAAGGAAGTAGGATACATGCTCATCACCCAAACAACCAGGTAATTTAGAACTGTCATGCTCAATGATTGACAAAGCAGGCAGGATCATTGTAAACTGCTGCAGAGGCCAAGGAAATGAACAAGAGCGAGGTATCAAATTTTGGGATTAGGCTATGAAGATTACAGAATCGTAGCATAATTGATCACAAACAGCATTTGACTAGATAATATTTTGGTTTTATGCCCAGAAGAGATAACCACAGATGGCCATTTTCTAGTGAGGCTACTGAAAGAGATGTTCAGAGTAGCTACTATACCCAGCATTCATTGATTTTGGAGAAGGCCTTTAATAGGGTACTTGGTCTGTAATCTGGTGGCCACTAAGGAAACTAGGAGTTGAAAATACATTTTACCTGAAGATATGATCCATTACGGCTCTGCTTTTAACCGTTTCCTGTCCAACATGGTCATCACAGTGGAGCTTCAGATTGATTGTCTGTGGGATACTGATGATCTAGTTCTTAATAGGCCACAAGGTAAGTTTAGCAAAAACTTAGTAGGAAATAAGATTGGCCCCTTATACTATCAGGGAAATGGCTGTGATGAATATACAAAAAGGAGTGGGTATAAACAATAAATGCTGTACCTAGAGGAAGCTATGGACACACAAGTGCTGTAGTAGTGGAATCACAGGTTTAGCATGTAACACGTAATAAGCACTCACAAGAAATAGCTTCTGTCAAGTACCCAGAAAGCTCACTAGAAGTCAATGATGCTTTTTGTTACTTAGGTGACATAAATGGAGGCAATTGCTTCAAAAGTAAAGTAGTCGAGGTAAAAACGAGTTGTTAAATTCAGGGTGCAGTTGCCCTTACTAGAAACAAAGTTTCTCTCTCAAAGGGCAAATTGTATGATGCTTGTGTCAAACTAAAATGCTGCATGGGTAGTGAATTGTGGGTCTTAAATGCAGGTGACATAGAGGCTGAAAAGAAATGAAGCAAGCAGGTTTCAGTGGATGTGTAATGATACAAATGAACTGAGTATAAGAGGAATCGGATGTACTGAGGAAGGGAAAAATGCAGGTATGGAGGATGGTTGTAGTATGAAGAAATGACAAGTACTCTTAAGTTTGTGGAACCTTTGAAAGAGAGAGAGAGAGTGACTGGGGAAGAGTAGGGATGAAGTGGTGATGACTGATCTGAAGACGATGCATTTCATGGAAGAGATGACAAAGGGTCATATTAATTGGTAATACACAGTGCTGGTGTAAACTTGACCAATGGTCAAAGAATGGTGATGTATGTACATTGAAATTAGGGGAGGTGAATGTGTGTGTATATGCAACTAGTATTTTGCTTTATGAGTTCTATAAAGGCAACAATGCAAGGAATATTAATGCATATATGGGGATCAGACAATAAGTGTAAGCCAGTGTCAATGGTGGTTCCAGAAACTACAGCCTAGAAGACAAGCCTCATCGTGGAAGATCTGTAGAGCTCGACAAAGATGTCCTACAAACTATGAAGAGCATAGGTTCGAAACATAAAAGATTTTCTCACTTCCCGAGCATCAAACTAATACATCTGTTTGTTGTATACACATCCATCTTTGGTTTTTGATAAATTCCAACTATAATATAATATAGTTGCTATCAGGATTCAGTTATGAACTGTAGAAGGCTGAATAGATTATACCCTATGAATCAGAGTTTACAGTTAGATAAGGAATGATGTGTCAGATGTAACAACAGACAGTATATAATTCTTTCTAAATTTGGCACAAGGTCAGCAACAGACCTTCATCAACAAATGTCAGAGATACATCCTCAAGACCTGGTAGCTGGACAAAAATACAAACAGAAGTCTGTGAGATAGAACAAACTAAACTCCCATCAATCAATTCTGAAAAGGAAATGGCTCAGTCCAGTTTGCCTCAACATCTGCAAAAATAAGTTCCCCTCTCCCTATTTCACATTTCCGTGATTGGTTGGAGCAAGGCCATCTATCAAGTTGTTAACTCTGTTGCTTCCACAATTAAAAGTTCTATATAAGTTAACATCGGTAGACATATTGAGAGAGGATATTTTATAGTACAGTAACCCCTCGACTATTGCAAGTGTTATGCTCCAAAAGCCCTTGTGATAGGTGAAAATCCGCGAAGTAGAATCAGTACTGTACTGTATATTTTTTTTAATTATTTTAATAATTTGTATATATTTATTTTATTATAAATGCAAAACACCACCACGGAGGAATCGGTTTAAGCTTAAATAATAAACAACGATAGGTGGACCGCGATATGGTAAGGGATTACTGTATAATTATTTCATGATATCTATTCTTACTAGCAAGTAGATATCAGTATATTTTGGTAGCAATATTTGTCATGCATTTTTTCAAAGTAATTTTACTTTAAGAAGTGAATTACTTATTAAATGTATTAGAATATTTAAAAATAAGTGCTGACGCTATGTAAAAAGCACCCATACTGGCACCACATAAAAAGTGCCTGTGCCTGTACCATGTGAAAAGCACTTGTGCTAGCACCACATAAAAACCATCCATGCCAGTACCCATGAAAAGCACCTATGCTGGTGCCATGTAATAAAGTTTCCATGTGAGTACCATCTAAAAATAACCCAGTAAACTCTGTAAAGTGGTTGGTGTTAGGAAGGACATCCGGCCACAGAAACTATGCCAAAACAGATAACTGGAGCCTGGCGTTGCCTGCCTTTCTGACTTGTCAGCTCCTGTCAAACCATCCATCCCATGCCATCATGGAAAACAGATATTAAATAATGTTGATTAAGTTTATCCTATATTCAGATGACCTAATTCTTCATCACAGAATCAACTTAAAAACACAAGGATTTGAAACATGCAAGATTACAAGGCATTTGGTTGAATATTACATCTGAATCTAATGGACTAGTTAATGGTAGGAAGATTAGGAATATGTCCAAATTTAAGAAACTAAATAGGGACTTGATAGTGTATCAGCCAATAAGCTGAAAATTTGGGGGCAGTTTCTTTTACCCCTGTTTGTAGAACAGTTCTAGAGCAGTGATTTCCAGCTTTTACTATGCCCAGCACTCCAAGGAAATGTTTTTGCACCCCTTTCAAAAATAATTTTTTAACTAACTGGCACTCCATCAGTTACAACAATAAAGGGCTCCAGTTGATCTGACCAATGGAAAAGCCTGCTCATGAAATTAACATGCAAGTGGCTGAGTACTCCACAGATGTACATACCCTTAACATAGTTTTCAGGCAGATTCAGCATGACACAGAATGTGACAAGGATGGCCCTTTGAAATAAAAGTACAACTCATTTTTACCAGCTGAGTGAGCTGGAACAACATGAAATAAAGTGTCAGGCTCCAGGACACACCACACCACTGGGAATCAAGCTCATCACCTTATAAGCACAAGAAGCTAAATGCCCTAACCACCAAGCCATGCACTCTCGCAAAAATAATACTATATTTAAAGATGAAAAAGTCAATTTTCTAATAATGAAGTTATTATGTTTTTAGTTGAACCACATACATTACTGTGGAATAATAAAGTACTTGTGCTTATTAAGACAAAGTTATATTTAACCCATATATACCCCTGGTTGCATTTTCGCAACGCAAAACCTGCTCCTACTTGTTTGAACATGAACTTGCCAGGAAGCATCTGACTGAGCGTACGAAATGTTCAGTAGGTAGTCAACACCTGTAGCTAACAGTTGCATACTGTCCTTCTCTTCCAGATTGTGAAAGCTTACCATAATGTTTATTCTAAATACAGTGAAATTTTAAGACTTTGTTTTTTTATGAGCATATATGGGTTAAGAGTAAGCCAAAAAGCTATTACAATAAAGTATATACTCTTTGCAACTCCACCCCTCCTGAAATGCTATCTTGCACCCCTAGCGTGTATGGGCACTCCAGGTGGGAACCCCTGTTGTTCTTGAGCAAATAAATTTATATCCAAATAGCCCATTTTTGACATTAAAGGATACATTTCTGTACCATATCTACAGCAGTAGGTTTACCAAAATTAAGTCAACAAATGAGTTTCTATGTTGTTAGTCAACTGCTCAATAGAGTAACTAAATCTTCCTCAGCAAGTGTTGTCTTTAAAATGAGAACCATGCATTTAGATATAATTATTTTCTGTCTTTTGCCACCAGTCACAGAGATCCTTCAAAAAAAGTAAACGGTACTGATAAGGTAAGATAAGAAGGTAACCACTTGGATGCTTGACTGGTTGTTGTTGAATAGACCTAGGTCTGTGTCCACAATTCTAAACTGTAAGAGGAGGCCTACACCTAAGATCTTCTTTCATCTTATTCCTTATTCTTTTAGTGTCTGTCTTCCATGCTAGCATGGGTTGGCTGGTTTGACAGGAGCTCGTAAGCCAGAGGAGTGCACCAAGCTCCACTGTCTGCTTTGGCATGGTTTTTATGGCTGGATGCCCTTCCCAATGCCAACCACCCCTACAGAGTGGACTGAGTGTCTTTTACATGGAACCTGCACCAGCATATATGCATACATACATACATACATATATACATACACACATACACACACACACACACACATATATACATTTACACGCACACACACATTTATGTATATGTATATAAGATATATTGAAAAAAATTTTTTAACAGTATTAAACTATTCATTGCTGGTCTATTCTGTTTCCAATGACCTGTACTAGTTGATTAGAACAAATTCAACAACAACATTAGTTATAACAGCAGGATCCACAAGAAAGATTATATGTGATCACTTGATCTGAAAAATCAGCAAATGTCTCTGTTTCTCAACAAACATCTTAAATCATAGACTACATATTAAGTTCTAAATTTTAAAACATGTCCTACAATAAATATGGTTAGACCACTCATAAAACTTTCTAGTTTATTTTATGTGCTACTCCAGCTTTGCTATGCCTGTACATCAGGTTGATAATCCTGTTTGTTGAGTAATTTATCTTTGTCAGACTGATCTGTTCCACCAGATCTGATCATTAGTATTTAACAATGTTATCAACAGAAATTCTGAGAATAATCTAATTTCTATAATCATCCAGGCAATATTATCATTCTTTTAAAATCTCTTTTACAGTTTCTCAATGTTGGAATTTTTCTATTATTCAAAGGATATTTTGAGAATAATATGGTTGATATATTCTTGATGTATAATTTGAAAGTAAGGCAGTGAGCTGGTAGAACAACTAGCACAATGGACAAAATGCTTGGCAGTATTTTGTCTGTCTTTACATGCTGTGTTCAAATGCCACTGGGGCAAATAAAATAATTACCAGTTGAGTACTGGGGGGTCGATATAATCAACTAGCCCCCTCCCCTGAAACTGATGGCCTTGCGCCAAAATTTGGAACCAATATCATTTGAAAGTGACAGTTGTGTGTTTGAAATGTTAGAGTATCTGACAAATTGCCATGACAATATTTAATTTTATGACCTCAAAGGTTGGTGTACAAGTTCCATAAGAAATCAATAGGTTTAGGAACAAGTGAGGAGAAAATACAACTGAGAAGATAGTCATGACATGGTTTCAGTCCAAAGTTGAATTCCTCACACATCTGTAAAATGGTTAATGCCCTTGAGAAAAAAACAGGAATGTTATATAAAAATGTTGTGTGTTCTCTGAGTCTTGCATTATTCAGTTTTGTTTCTCTAGATTCTAGCTGCCAATCAAGATTAAACCTTGCCTTTCCTCCCTCAAGAATATAAATAATCATCAGTAGGAAAATAGAATCAATTCTTTCACAAAAACTGACAAAGAAATCAATGCTTTTCAGGGGAAATAAAGTTGAAGAAATAACATTAAGGCATAAGAATAACTAAGAATTGGGAATTTCCATAACTTATTCTTTTTACCAAGTACACCATTTCAACAGCAGGGTAAAATGGATGTACATGCTAAAGAAATCAGGAGCAACAGTTTTTTTTTTAGAAGTCATTGATTGAAATTCTTTCTTTATTTCTTTGCTTACATCTTTGTTATATTTCAGTTCAGAATTGTTAAAAAAAGAAACTTTGATTCTTTTGAGTATTGCACTTTGTGTGAACTCTCTACAGTAAACACAATGTTAAGCTATCAATTCTTGACTTAAGAGCATGTATAATATCACAATATCACAAGCATTTAGTCTGTGCCTTTAGGCCAGTTATTCAACTACCACTTTCCTCAAATTATCTGCCTCCTAAATAAAAATATTTATGGCAGGGAAAATGTGTGTGAGGGTGCTATGAAGGTAGTCTATAATTGTTGAAGCAATCACCTAAAAAGAGTTTTTGACTCCATGTTGAATCTAGGCCTTATAGAAAGAGTATTATTACTGTATAAATGTTAAATGAAATAATAATGCTTCGGAGGAGAGAGAATAAAATATGTTCGTTAAAAAATTCTTTATAGTTGGCATTTTGGAGAGAAAATTTAATCAATTTATTCATTCTTTAAAAAAAATCCTTTTTATAAACAGCCATCTTTTTTCCCCCCCAACAACCGTCTGCTCAATATTTTAGTAACAAAGAAACATCTGGCAGAACAGCAAACATTGATCTTCATTTCATTTGCTGAAGACGTATATGTATTTGTTAGGTCTCCTAATACTCGTTCTTGAGTTTAATACCGAAATTGAAATTCAGAAGAGACGAATTAGAGAAGGGAAATAAATAATGGTTATTAATCTTTCCCCAAACCTAAAAATAACAAATAGTCATTTGTCTAACAAGGGAGACAACTCTGAGCCTGTTAGATGGCGGCAAGTGGTGGTGAAGCGAACATTAGCCATTTATTATAGACGTTCACCAGTCACTCCTATTAAAATATCGTTTCATTACACATTTTCGACTTTACTTGGTCGTTTTCCCCACTCTTTATTATCTTTTAAAAATAAGTCATTAATCTAAGTATATATATATAAGAAATAAAAGACAATTTAAGAACGATTTTAGTTGCTTTATGCTATTTGTATGTATATATGTTTTTTAGATTTTAGAAACTGTTTTTTAGAGGCTGACGACATGTGTTCTTATTACTCACACATTCTGACTGAATTTCTGATTAAGGCGGTTAGGTTAGAGGAGAATAGAGATTGAAGTATGGAAGCTAGGAAACATTTAAAAAAAATAAAAATAATCGAAAACAGGTCATTTAATAATATTTTATATATATATATTCAAGAATGAATACACATTTTTATATAATTATTTATATCAATATATGCCTATATATACATTATATACATTATATATATATATATATATATATATATATATATATATATATATATATATATATATATATATATATATATAATGTATATATTGCTCATATGAAAAAAAATTCATTATAATCCGAAGTCTGGTTATAAAACCTTTATGGAAAATTTGACCATTATATTTTCTTTCTACAGATTTTTTCCCCATCTGCTTTGAACAAACAAGGAAACATATAAAGAAGGAAGTCTGTAGTTTAATATATGTCGATTAAAAAAATATTATTTTCAGCAAATAGTCTTAAGATATAAAGAAGTAATTTATGAAGGAATGGTTAAAGGGAACGAATTATTACAGGATTTTTAACAGATTTACGCAATTATAACGTGTCACTTTAGCTTTATTCTAGTCAATTCTTTTCTCCCCTTCCTTTTTTGTTCTCCATCTGGAGATTACCAGACTAAATTTACAGTTTGAGGCAAAAAATAAAACTAAATAAGAGGAAGGAAGCAGTTTTTATTCTTACTATTATTATTATCATTTTGAAATTAAGAGAGTATGAGTTAATTAATCACAAACCACACAGACATATATATGTGTAAATTTATATATATATATATATATATGTTTGTGTGTGTGTGTATACGTATAAATGATTTCTGAATCCCAATTTATTGACTGATTAATCTAGTTTCATTTGAGCCCCTTCAAAGTTTGAGCTCTTGCTGACCGGCGACAGCACAAAATATATGTATGTGTGTTTATCAATAAAAACGGTGTGTTTATGAATATCATGTCTTCACAGTTATAGACGTATGGTGCTTATATGTGTATGTGTACGTGTGTTTCAGTGGAGCCACATCGGCCCAGACACATACACACATAGGCACACACGTATATACACACAAAGGCAAAGAGATAGAAACACAGAGTTACACACTAACACACACACTAATTGACGCACATGCGCAATTTCATATCCTATGCGATCATGGCGTCGATGGAATGACTTTCCTATTTCATTTTGAGGATATTTGGTAAGTAATGTTTGTTTTAAATCGATATACAGACTTCAGAAAAAACAAGTAGAAACATTGACAATTCAACGGTGCCCGGTCTTATAAACTATTGTCCAGTCTGACATTTTTTCCTTTTCAGTTTTTCCTCTGCACATTAAGACACTTGGAAAATTTTTTTTGTCTCCCTTCCTACCTCTGTCTTTCTCTGTCTCCTCTTTCTTATTTATCCTTATCTTTATTCCCCCTCTCTCTTATTTATCCCTATCTTTATTTTACTCTCTCTCTTATTTATCTATGTCTCTTTTTTCCCCCCTCACTATCACGCCCTTGTCTTCCTCTCTCTATATTTTATTTTGTCTCTATTTCCGTTTCTTATCTTTGTCTCATTTCTCCCTTTTCTTTGTCTCATTTTTTCCTCTCATCTCCCTTAATATATCTCTACATTTATATATTTCTTCCTCTTTTTATCCTTTATCATTCTCTCCTTTCTATCAACCGTCTCCCCTATCCCTATCTTACCCCTTGACTCGTTTATTCTTTCCGGTGTTTTGCTGTTTCCCTCTCTCATACTTTCTTTTCCTTTCTTAACCATTATTAAATCTATCCTCTCACTCCTCCCCGTCTT